>NC_037689.1:41874562-41884353 GCF_003255815.1 Theropithecus gelada
AAAAAAAAAAAAAAACAAAAAAAAAAAAAAAAAAAAAAAAAAAAAAAATCAAAAGTTTCTGTCAATTACCCAGTATAAAACCTCAAAGGAGAAAAAAAAAAACAGCTCAGGCTTCATTTCTCTACTGTAGGATAGTTCCCCCATCTGACTGATCATCTAAATCACTTGGAAGGAAGTGAGTCGTGTGGACATCTGGGGGAAATGTGTTCTAGGTAGAGAGAACAGCAAGGGCAAAGGCCCTGAGTGGGAGCATGCTTGGCATATTCAGGAAATAGCAAGAAGCCAGGTACAGTGGCTTCCACCTGTAATCCCAGTGACTCAGGAGGCTGAGGTGGGAGGATTGAGCTTGATGCCAGGAGTTCGAGACCAGCCCGGGCAACATAGCGAGACCCACTCCCCATCTCTAAAAAAATAAACACATGAAAATAAAAAAAGCCAGGCTTGGTGGTTCACATCTATAGTCCCAGCTACTTGGGAGGCTGAGGCAGGAGGATCCTTAGAGCCCAGGAGTTTGAGGATGCAATGAGCTGTGATCGTGCCACTGCATTTCAGCCTGGGCAACAGAGGGAGACCCAATGAAAGAAGGAAGGAAAGGAGGAAGAAGGGAAGGACATAAATGAAGGAAAGGAAAGAAGGAAGGAAGGAAGAAAAGAAAGAAAGAAGATCAGTGTGGCTAGAATGCATTGAACCAAGGGAAGAATTTGAAGAGATGAGATTGGAGAAGTAAGGAGGCCAGATCACTTGTAATCTTCAGTAGGTTTTTTTTTTTTTTTTTTTTTGAGACGGAGTCTTGCTCTGTCGCCCAGGGCCCAGGCTGGAGTGCAGTGGCACGATCTTGGCTCACTGCAACCTCTGCCCCCTAGGTTCAAGTGATTCTCCTGCCTCAGCCTTCCTAAGTAACTGGGATTACAGGTGTGCACTACCACGCCTGGCTAATTTTTGTATTTTTATAGAGATGGGGTTTTGCCATGTTGGCCAGGCTGTTCTTGAACTCCTGACCTCAAGTGATCCACCTGCCTCGGCCTGCCAAAGGGATGGGATTACAGGTGTGAGCCACTGTGCCCGGCCTTTCAGTAGGTTTTTAAATAGATCATTTTGGTTTCTGTGTTAAGAACAGACTATAGGGGGCAAGGGTGGAAATGGAAACCACACAGGAGGCTACTGTAATAGTCCGAACGAAAGAGAGTTGTGGCTTGGATTACGGTATAAAGTTACTTTTTGGGATGTTGAGAATGTTCTAAAATTACATTATGATAATGGTTGTACAACTCTGTAAGTACTATACTAAAAGACATTAAATTGCGGGCATGGTGGCTCACGCCTGTAATCCCAGCATTTTGGGAGGCCCAGGCTGGCGGATCGCAAGGTCAGGAGTTTGAGACCAGCTTTGCCAATATGGTGAAACCCCGTCTCTACTAAAAAATACAAAAATTAGGCGGGCATGGTGGCGTGCACCTGTATCGCTGGAACCCATGAGCTGAGATCGTGCCACTGCATTCCAGGCTGGGCAAGAGTTCAATGCTGTCTCAAAAAAAAGAAAAACAAAACAACACATTAAATTGTACACATTTTTTTTGTTTTTTTGAGACAGAGTTTCACTCTTGTCTCCTAGGCAAGAGTGCAATGGCTCAATCTCAGCTCACTGCAACCTCCGCCTCCCAGATTCCAGGGATTCTCCTGCCTCAGTCTCATGAGTAGCTGGGATTATAGGCTCCTGCCACCATGCCCGGCTAATTTTTGTATTTTTAGTAGAGATGGGGTTTCGCCATGTTGGCCAGGCTAGTCTTGAACTCCTGAGCTCAGGTGATCCACCTGCCTCGGCCTCCCAAAGTGCTGAGATTACAGGCGTGAGCCACCGTACCTGGCCTAGATTGTACACTTTAAATGGTAAACTGTATGGCATATAAACTATGTCTCAATAAAACTGTTAAAAAAAAGAAATAGGAGATGGATCAAATGACAAATAAAAGAATTGACAAATGGTACTGAGGGTTTAGCTGAGATTAGAAAATATAAATTTGCAGTGGTATCAGTTTGCATAATTATGTGGTTTTCAAAACCGCCATTGCAAAATTGTAACTGAGACAATGAGATCTGACCTAACCAACTCCATCTCCATCTTGTTTCTTTTTTTTTCTTTTTCTTTTTGTTTTTGAGACGGAGTCTCGCTCTGTCGCCCAGGCTGGAGTGCAGTGGCGAGATCTTGGCTCACTGCAACCTCTGCCTCCCGGGTTCACGCCATTCTCCTGCCTCAGCCTCCCGAGTAGCTGGGACTACAGGCGCCCGCCACCACTCCCGGCTACTTTTTTGTAGTTTTAGTAGAGACGAGGTTTCACCGTGTTAGCCAGGATAGTCTCGATCTCCTGACCTTGTGATCCACCCGCCTCGGCCTCCCAAAGTGCTGGGATTACAGGCGTGAGCCACCGTGCCCGGCCAACTCCATCTTGTTTCTAACCTCCACGCTGTCCTTGTTCATTCCTGGGTGTAGGCTGGACTAACTTTGGGAGAAACTTAGTTTACAGTTTAAAATGAAAATGATAACAGCCCTTTCCCAAAATGAATCTCCTTCTTGCCTGGGGACTAGACTGCCTTTGTAGGACTAACAAATTACCCAAAAGATTAGAAATTATGGTTTAGGAGTCATGCAGCTGGGGGCTACAAGATTTGGACTCTCCCCAAATTGCTCCTGGGGACAACATCGCTATCATAAAGCCTAAGATCAGTGCTTGATATATTTTGCAGACCCTGCACTTGATGGATCAGTTGGCACCACCCAGATCAATAAACTGGCTAATATGAGCTTGTGGCCCCCATCCAGGAACTGACTCATTGCAAGAGGACAGCTTCAGTCCCCTATGATTTCATCTCTGACCTGGCCAATCTGCACTCTTGACTCACTGCCCCCCACCCCACCCCAACCCACCAAATTATCCTTTAAAATTCTGATTCCTGAATGCACAGGGAAACTGATTGGAGTAATAATAAAACTCTAGTCACCTGTACAGGTGGCTCTGCGTGAATTACTCTTTCTCTATTGCAATTCTCCTGTCTTGATAAATTGGCTCTGTCTAGTCAGAGCAAGGTGAACCCATTGGGTGGTTACATTTCTTCCATACAATAGCTCACTGCATACAATCATTAACCAAAATGATCCAGGATTGGAGGTTTTTTTCTTTTTTTTTGCTCAGTGGGTGCAGAATAAGGGAAAGATATAAGGAAGTTGTGGGTGCTTCTGAAAGAGAAGTTCAGATTATCAACTATGGGGCCATGAGGTTCAGTCTTGATAGAGAAGGAAATAAAGACTGGGGACTGTGGGGGAAAACCCCAAAGGGATAAAATTCAAATTCCTTAATATGATTTATTATGCCTTTGATGATCTGGCTCCTGCTTATCTCTTGAGCCTCACATCTTGCTTCTTCTCTTACATTTTAAGTTCTAGTCATACAGAACTTTTAATTTTGGGTGCTTCTAATTCCGAATTTCTATACATTCTATTCTACCCTTTTCCCTTGCCCTTTTAGGTCTCAGATTAATGCTTGTTTCCTTAGAAGGTCTGCTCTAATCCCTAGGCAACCCTGCTACATATTCCTACAGCATCCTGCACTTCCTTTACCTAGCTTTTTTAGTGTGTCAATTCTATGAATTCAGGGTACATTAATATAAAGCTGCAGAAGCCTGACCATGGCCAAATACTGCTACTCTGTGTCATTCTGTCTGAGGAGCCAGGTGTTTCTATAATCATGGTAGGCAGACTAATGAACTTCAAAGATGTCCATGTCCAAATCCCTGGAATCTGTGAATATGTTATCTCACGTGGCAACAGGGAACAAAAGTTGCAGATGCAATCAATGTTGCTAATCAGTTGACCTTGAGATGGAGAGATTATCCTAGATTCCCTGCGTAGGTGAAATCTAATCACATGAGTCCTTAAAAGTGGAAGAGGTAGAAGAGGAGAGGCAGAAAGATGCATGTGGAGAGGACTTGACCCACTGTTGCTGGTTTTGAAGATGAAGGAATGGGCCATAAGTCAAGGAATGGAGGCAGCCTTTAGAAACTGGAAGAGGCAAGGAAACAATTCTTCCCTACGGCCTCTGGAAAGGAACGCAGCAGCCCTGCTGACACCTTGATTTTAGCTCAGTGAGACCTGATCTCCAGAACTGTATGATAACAAATTCGTGTTAAGCCACTAAATTGTGGTAATTTGTTACAAAAATGGTAGAAAGCAAATACAGTTAACATTCCTACCTTGCCTCAGCATAATGCCAAGTAGACCTTGAAGGTTGCCATCTTATCTCAAGTACCTAAATCCAGGTGGATAGGCCCGAAACCAGCTGTTACGGGCTGAATTGTTGTATCTTCCCCAAATCCTTATGTCGAAGTCCCAACCCCCAGTACGTGAGAAAGTAACAGTATTTGAAGATAAGGTCTTTAAAGAGGTGACTGAATTAAAATGAGGCTGTTAGAGTGGGGCTCTAATGCAACGTGACTGGTGTCCTTACAAAAAAAGGAACACCAAGGCTGCACATGCACAGAGGACCAACCATGTGAAGAGGCAGCAAGAGGGCACCCAACTGTAAGCCAGAGAGAGGTCTCTGAAGAACCCAACCCTATAAGCACCCTGGTCTTGGATTTCCAGCCTCCAGAACTATGAGAAAATAAATTTTGAATAAGTCACTCAATGTGTGGTATTTCATAATATGGAACTACTAAGAAATGTCAACTGGGCAAGAAAAGGCTAACTTCAGGCCTATATAACCCATTCCCTCTTTAGCAGGAATCAATGAACTCAACCCATTCCCTCTTTAGCAGGAATCAATGAACTCAATCAAATTTCCTCTAAAATATGCTGATATTTATTACCAGAGAGAAAATGTAAAGTCCTTATCTCTAAGATGCTTTTAGCAAGATATACTTGGTCTTTATAGATGGTTTATTGTAAAACTTGGGAATTGTGGATTCATGAGGCATGACTGGCTGGAGAATGAGGGCTCATTTAAACTGCATAATGAAGTATAAAAAGGAGATGTTGCAAAATCAAATGATTCCCTTTGTTTGAACAAGGTCTCCACATACAACGCTCAGAAAACTTGTCCATTTTGAATCCAAAGTGCACCGAGAGAGAAAAGGGCCATTTTTGGAGCTGGACTCTGTAACATTTTGGACTTCTCTAAAAAGAGTATCTCATCTGTGTCTGGTGATCATCCCATATCCTCTGATTCATTAAAGTTTGGTATTGGGTAAGAACTATGATTTATGTGTTTGACTTGACAAACCCTTTGAATGAAACAAGATTATGCATGGAAAAATTGTTTTGCACTTCTTAACTAAAATATTCCTGTTTTAAGTTCTATCAACCTAGTTTCAAAAATATCCTTTGGATAGAATTTCACATTATAAAGAGTTATATGATCAAAATAATCTGATAAAAGGGACAAACACGCATTGATTTGAAACTTTATTATATAAATTTTCATTTCTTTTAAAGATTACAAAACCTGTTCTATGACAGGAATACAAGCAATATTGTTCCAGGATTATTCATGGATACATCTGAAGAGCTTAGATTACACATTAATAGTATGATTTGAAAACTTCCCAGATTAGACTCTTAAGTAAAACAATTTAAAGTATTTAGTGATATTTGATCCTTTACAAGCATTTTATAATTATGGCAGCAATGCCAAGCATCTGATGCGATTTAACCACCAACGAAAGGTACAATACATAAGAATCCATGATATGGTATCTGGGCTTCTGGCATGCCTTACTAGAGAGAAACTAGTATAAAGGAAGATCATATATAATAGTAGAAAAATATTTGTGATTTTTTTCTTTTTTAAAAACTATTTAAGTAGGCACCCACCCCATTCCCACCCATGACCAAAAATGCAAAATAAGTACAACCCTTAGGTGTATACCTTCCCTTTTGCTTAGGGCAATAGTTAAGATAAACTAATATATGTATATGATTTTTAAGAGTTAAAAACTCATCACCCATAATCAGTAAGGATGCTAAGGAAGGCAATACCTTGAAGCTTTTTTTAAAATTAAAAAACAAAGCTTTAGATGGTAAACTACACTTACAGAAACACAAACCAAAATCTTTATGCCCTTGCTTTGTAGGTGAAAGTTCTATTTTAAATACTTCTTTGAAAAACTCAGTATACAGTTCATTCAGTACTATGGTGATAATAGGAGTAAAGATGTTCACTTCCATTGGACAATGAACTAATCTACTTAGAGAGGACTATTATAGCAACTCTCTTCTCATATATGTTTATATATACTCTACTCATGGTATGTGCTCTAAAGAGGTTTTATTGAGGTTTGTACCTCTGAACTTAAATCTCTACATTTTCCTTTCCACTAATCTCTATTCAAAATGTCATATACTTTGCTAGTTGCTCTGGGAGAAGTCATGGACACTTAAACAGCTTATCATGCAGTTCAAGATTATATGGCAAAATAATGAGGAAAGTGCCTTAAGAGGTAGGAAGTAGGCTCTCATCCCAACCCTTGGTATGCCCTGTTATGAAGTTAAAAAACTAGAATCAAAGTGGTAAATGTGAGGCTGATAGTAATACCAGGCTTTAGAAAATTAAGTTGACTTAGTTACTAGAATTCTTTGAGAACACTCAGTCACATTGGAACCAGTTGCAAATCACTTTGATCACACAGAATACAGCAGTGTCAAAAACACATAAAGCACACTGTAGATACAAATTCTTCTTGGCCATCCATATTTGGGCATTATCATTCTGGAGATTCTTCATTGGAAAAAGTAGTTAAATGTGGCTCTGTTGAATACCACAGTCCCAAGAAAGTGAATTTCATTCCTTCATTAATTGGTCTCCACCAATGGTCACTTGGGGAGACCAGCAAAATGTAAGCAACCTGGGGTTGAAAAGAGGACTATTTTCATTAATTGAAAAAAAAAATACTGAGTTAAGTCAAGTTATCTGTGAATTAAGTAAGGCTCAAAGTATATATCCAGTTTAAAATTAGTTACATGGCATTGGGCCTTTCAGAGGGACACAACTCTAGGACTAGATTGAAACCTCCTGGTTTAAGCACCAAGGTCAGCCATGGAATCCATCATATTCGTTAATCTGAGAAAACAGACCTTTTCTGAACCTTTACATTCCTGAGCTATCTATCCTAATGCCTTAATAAGTTTCAATGTTCCATCAATCATAAGATAGAATTTTCTTTATAAAATATAGTAAAGCAAACTGAAAAATTATAGGTCATTTTTAAAGGCCAGGAAGTAGAGAATATCAAAGCCATGTTGAGATGTGTATTGCTGGCCTCCATGGTGATTAAGCGCATCCATAGCAAGGGCTGCAAATCTTGAATGCTTTTCTGCTCTCATCCTAGGTTGGGCTTACCTGAGTCCCTTTTCTGCTGAATACATTCTGCCCTCTCTTGAAGCCTTTGCACCCACCTACCCTCTGTTCAAATCCTTCCTGGGCTGAAGGTGCAGGGCACAGTTAACGGGACAGCCCCACCTCCCATGATGTCCCCTGGCCCCAATAGCAGTCACTTCTTGAAAAGAGATGGGAAATGGTTGACCCAAACCCACTTTTTGGAGTGCACTGCATATGAAATGTGGCAACTCTACAGCATACACACCACACCTTCTCTCCAGACAATCATAACTGACTTTTCACACACACAAGCTTCATAGCATCTCAACTTTGGGCCTTGTCAAAATTATTACATTTTTGGACTTTTGGGGTTGCTTGTGAATCAATGCATCCATATCAGATCTGTTCAAGTTGGGGGTCTGTTGCATTAGAAATAAGACACCTCTATAAACCAGAAAAAGCTGAAATGATTTATAAAAAACAAAAATTAAAAAAGGATGAAAAACTTACCTTCATTTAACATCATCACTTCAAAGGGAAGATACAAAACACATGGTAGTGTAATTCATACTTTCCAGTATGTGCTTGACAAGCTTAAATTCAATCTCTCATTTTGTAAAAGAGGCCTGATAGTTTAGTTTCTTCTTTCACAATGAAATATCTTTAAGACTGGACTGATACCTTCTGGGAGAAGCCTCAGTAATTGGCAGCACTAATTGGTGAAAGGCAGAAGCCTTTAGGGGCCTCAATACCACACCTGTAGGGGCCTGAAGAATTGACGTTGAGAAATTAATGGAAAAGTTAACCCAATACAAGCGCTATATTTAGAGCACATTGTTGGCCAAGTTTTTCCACTGTATGTCAAAAGCAATGGAAGGGACTAACAGGACCACAGATGAAATAAATTTAGGTAGAAAGCCTTCCATTTTGTGAACATATAACTTGCTTTTCTCCAATAAAATTGGCTGCTTGACTAGGCAAAGAAGGCAATTATCTTCGAAAGAAATAAAAGTTGGCATCATATACCAGTAGAGGACTGCCCAAGAAATATGTAGTTTTTGAACTCAGCTACTGGTTGGTGATCATATGAAGGAAAGGCAGCATGGTGTTATGAGGGGGGAAAAAAATCAAAATGGGGAGAAGTTAAGGATTCTAGACTTTGATATGTGTCTTAGGTTCTCTACATGCAATATGAGAAAGTTGGATCGGGTAATTTGTAAGGATTTATGTGTTTACTTCTAATTCTAAAAGACTATGATGGACAATACTCCTAAGCAATTATGGAGTAGCATCAGTGTAAAAAATCTGAAAATATCTCTTTTTCTGCTCAGAATGACATTAACATTTTAAAAGTGACAATAATTTGAGATGACCATAGTTTGAAACACTGAATAGAGGAGGGGAAAAAAGCTCCCTTTCCAGGCAATGGAAAGCAGCTTTTAATAGTTAGCATCCATATATTCAAGAACTTGAAAATACTTTCTCTATGTAGATATTCTGATATCCCTCCTATACATTATTTCATTTAGAAGCTAAACTTACATTTGATTTCTATGCAGTAATCTTTTTTGTGTCACTTGGGCAAAATAAATGTTATAGATTTCCCCTTTCTCTTTAATTGCATAGAGGAGAAATCAAGGAATGACAAGTGGATTTCAAGACATTTAGATAAACCACACTCTCTTGGCTTTGTACTCTTAGGGGAAAATTTAAAGCTTCTGTGGCAGGAAAAAAGGCTTCTGATATAAATGGCTTATTACATGATGACAAGAAAAATCCATGAGTACATTCTTTTCTTTTTTTTTTCTTCTTCTTGAGACAGACTCTCACTCTGTCGCCCAGGCTGGAGTGCAATGGCATGATCTTAGCTCACTGCAACCACCACTTCCCAGGTTCAAGTGATTCTCCTGCATCAGCCTCCTGAGTAGCTAGGATTACAGGCACGTGCCACCATGCCCAGCTAATTTTTGTATTTTTTAGTAGAGATGGGGTTTTGCCATGTTGGCTGGCTGGTCTCGAACTCCTGACCTCAGGTGATCCACCTGCCTCGGCCTCCCAAAGTACTGGGATTACAGGCATGAGTCAATGCACCTGGCCCGTATGGGTACATTCTTTTTTTTTTTTTTTTTTTTTTTTTTGAGACGGAGTCTCGCTCTGTCGCCCAGGCTGGAGTGCAGTGGCCGGATCTCAGCTCACTGCAAGCTCCGCCTCCCGGGTTTACGCCGTTCTCCCGCCTCAGCCTCCCGAGTAGCTGGGACTACAGGCGCCCGCCACCACGCCCGGCTAGTTTTTTGTATTTTTTTAGTAGAGACGGGGTTTCACCGTGTTAGCCAGGATGGTCTCGATCTCCTGACCTCGTGATCCGCCCGTCTCGGCCTCCCAAAGTGCTGGGATTACAGGCTTGAGCCACCGCGCCCGGCCTAT
>NC_037689.1:41884453-42042164 GCF_003255815.1 Theropithecus gelada
GGCGTAAACCCGGGAGGCTGGAGTGCAGTGGCCGGATCTCAGCTCACTGCAAGCTCCGCCTCCCGGGTTTACGCCGTTCTCCCGCCTCAGCCTCCCGAGTAGCTGGGACTACAGGCGCCCGCCACCACGCCCGGCTAGTTTTTTGTATTTTTTTAGTAGAGACGGGGTTTCACCGTGTTAGCCAGGATGGTCTCGATCTCCTGACCTCGTGATCCGCCCGTCTCGGCCTCCCAAAGTGCAGGGATTACAGGCTTGAGCCACCGCGCCCGGCCATGGGTACATTCTTGATGAGGTAAGTCAAATCACTTTTTTCTTGCTCATATGTCTTTTACATTACATACTGATGTATGCTAAGCAGCTTGGCAAAGACACAGGTAATAATGGGGACTGAAGTTTCTTTCATCAAATACAGTTGTGGAAACTACCAAATTAGATGCAGATAATGAATACTGCAATCTAAGCAGGCCCAGTGGCCATTATGAAAACTGATCATTCCTGAAGTCAAAGGAAATGGTATGTGGCTATAAATTATCATGAGGGATTCAGAAAATACTTAATGCTGTTCACTTAGCCTGCCCTACCTATAATTTTAGGTTATAACAGATACTGTTTGATCAATAATGTTTTATTCCCTAAAATAAGAAAGTTTAAATCCAATTTCATATAGAGGCCTTTGGCCTTTATTACATTTAAATTAGTGTTTAATATAGAATATCTATTTAAACATGAAATATCCAATAGGACTTCAATTACCTGTTGCTAAATTTTCCTTCACCAATCTCCTTACCATGACTCTTAAAGGGCTTTGACGTATATTGGCAAAATCCCAGATGATATGCCAAATTCTAAGTATGGATGCTATGTAAGATTAGAAGTACAAGGACTACTTCCTTAATTAAGGAAAAAAGAACTCTAAGGAGTTGCAAAGTATATGGACTAACTTCATAGGTGTATTCTTGATTTCATGCCACACACATATAACTTTCTCTACCATAACAGCTCTCTAGGTTAGTCTGACAGAGCACCTGACTTTAAGAAACAAACGAATGAACCAGTGAAACAGACATGGGGAAAGATATGTACATTTTGGAAGTATTACATTCAACAGCTGTTCCACAATCTGGCCATTTTTAGGGCTGTCCAACAATACTGTTAATCCAGGTGAACTATTTAACCAGATTTAATAGTCAATTGATTAATAATAGATTCCAAGTTAAACAAGGCATGTATACATTAAAGAAAGCAGTACAGAAATGTACTGTATATGAACTGTTTACAAAAACATACAAAATGTTGGATGGCACAAGGGATACAGTGCTAATATAAACGGATTGTTTAAGCTAAGTGCTTAACATAAACTGTCCATCCCTATAACTAACAAAGAATATTTAAGGGACATGAAATATTTCCTATAAAAATAATGCTATATGGTGTACTTTATTCAGTGTATTTTTAGGTGGTATTCATATGTTCATCATTTTTCTCATTGATTCAGTGACTGTATCTTCATCATGTTTCCATTTTCATTTCTTCCGAAGCTCCAGGAAAATCTAACTTGCTAACAATCATTTAAAGCGAGAAGAGACGAAAGCAGGAGCAGCAGCAGGAACAGCAGCATTATGGGTACCAGCTGGGACAGTGTGTGCTTGCAGGTGTCTCTCAGATATGTGCTACCTGTCGCCAGAACTTGTGCTATCAGCTTACACCATGGTACCAAATATCTCACTGAGGTCACTTCACAGGGCTGTTGAGGTGATTTTTTTAATACCTCTCCGCTGAGCAAGAGTAGAGCGGCCTACTGGTTCCAAAACTGGTGACTGATTACGGTTCAAAGCAGAATATGTAGCTGCCATGGCACCCTGAACAAAGGAAATAAAGGTAATAACAAAAATGACAATGGATAGTCACACGTACACAAATACAAAATGAAGTTTTTTCATATGCAAATGTATACAGATTTTATTTGGTTCATAATGAAAATAACCACATTGGTCAAATCCACTGATTTAACCAAAACTGTAGAGGCCAACGTGGAGGTTAAAATTATGTATGAGAGAGAACAAAGATAGCCTCATAACAGGTAGTCCTCAAGACTATTCAACATTTTTTCCCTTTGCATTCCTTTAATGCATAAAGGCACTAAAGAGACAGGAAGGCATGCTCTTTAAGTTGGGAAATCCATAAGCTTAATCTGTCCTTATTGATAGTGAATACCTACTTATGTAGACTGAGAGGAACTCAAAAGTCGCTCTTAAACTAGTTTTATTACTAATATATTGACATGCCTTGAGCTTTTCTAAGTCACCCACTGTAAGAGAATCTCACAACAGAACTGGATGCAGGATGAAAGAGAAAGGTGCTGGGGGCATGGACAGGGCTTCTTGAAGTATCTCCTGGAGGACATGTGGAAAACAGTGACTATATGGGGCTGCTCACCTTTACTAGATGTGGTGCATCCTGTCTGTTTAGTTGGTATTGTGGCAGTTGGTCCCAGTGGACGATCCAAGGATGTCTGAGCACAAGAGCAGCAGTCAGTCTCTGATGAGGGTCTACATGAAGCATCTTTGACACCAGGTCCTGTAATGGGAATAATAATAAAACAAGCTTAAACCTTTTGTTTTGCTTCTTTTTCTATGGCTCTTGATACTAATGAACATTCTTC
This sequence comes from Theropithecus gelada, assembly GCF_003255815.1. NCBI lineage: Eukaryota > Metazoa > Chordata > Mammalia > Primates > Cercopithecidae > Theropithecus > Theropithecus gelada. The sequence goes on from NC_037689.1 coordinate 41,887,116, forward strand.
CTTAGCTTCTATGATACTGCTTTTTCTGGTAGCAGCCCTTTGGTCAACATGGTAATTTGGGGAAAAAAAAATCAGTCTCCGTTTTTTCCCTGCTAAATAACAGTAATTTGGTACATCACAAACAGTCAATTTAGCATGTTTTATGTATCTTTAATACTCTGGCTCTTTTTTCCTTCAGATTTTCTGAGTTTCCTACATTTTTGTAGGTTTATTTATTTATTGAAACAGGGTCTCGTTCTGTCACCCAGGCTGGAGTGCAGTGGCATGAAATCGGCTCACTGCAACCTCTGTCTCCTGGGCTCAAGTGATCCTCCCACCTCAGCCTCCCAAGGAGCTGGGACTACAGGTGTGTGCCACCATGCCTGGCTAACTTTTATGTTTTTAGTAGAGACGGGGTTTCACCATGTTGCCCAGGTTGGTCTCCAACTCCTGGATGCAAGTGTTACTCCCGCTTCAGCCTCTCAAGGTGCTAGGATTACAGATGTGAACCACCATGCCTGGCCAGTTTATTTTTAAGTACTATTCAGTTACTTTGATTTTTTTTTTTTTTTTTTGGTGCAGCTGGTAATACCGAAAAACAACATGAATGTCCACTAATAGGAATTTAATTGGAGGGCTCTAAATGCCCCCTGAAAAGATTATAGTATTTTTTTTCCTACTTCAAAAGCAACTCATGCGCATTAGAGAATAATCAGAAAATACTGGAAAGTGAAAGCACATGAGGAACAGTTCCACAGTACCACTCTTCCAGACACAGTCACTGTTAGCACTGCATAGCTATCTAAATGCCATTCCTATGCATGGAATGTAGATGCATATAATTGCTACATGGGTTTTACACTTTTCAAAATAACACCACTGTCATTTATAAAAGCCACCATTTCTTAAATTTTTCATTCAAAATACATCTGTTAAGTATCCATTAAAGTCCAGGCATTCTGCTAGGCACTGGGTAGTTAGCAGTGAACAACACGGAAATGAAGTCTAGGCAACATAGTGAGGCCCTGTCTCTACAATTTTTTTTTTTTTTTTTTAAAGCTGAGTGTGGTGGCATATGCCTGAGGTCCCAGCTATTTGGGAGGCTGAGGCGGGAGGATCATTTGAGCCCAGGAGGTCACGGCTGCAGTGAGCCATGATTGAACCACTGTACTCTAGCCTGGGCAACAACGCGAGACCCTGTCTCAAAAAAAAAAAAAAAAAAAAAAAAAAAAAGACAAAATGAACTCTGACTTCATGAAGTTTTCAGTTCAGTGAAAGAGAGCTAAAGAATCAATAACCACAAAGCAAGTAAGTTATTTGACAGGATGAATAGACACCAGGTGCAGCTAGAGGGACCTGTACTGTGCGAGGTGGCTTAAAAGGGACTTTTTAAGAGGAAGATAAGACCTGTAGGATAAGCAGGAGTTAGATTAGAGAAAGGGGGAAACACTGCCTCAGATAGAGTAAAGAATGGAGAGTGAGTTTGGAGGAACACTCTCAGGTGAAAGAGATGTCACAGTTAAGGAACTGGCAGCAGTACAATGTGGCTACAGCATAAATTTACTGTGAAGGAGAATGTGGCAGTGGATAAAGTGGGAGAGGTGAGAAGGGACCAGACCAGGAAAGTCCCTGTAAGCCATATTTGCAAATGTGAACTTACTTGCTGGTAATAAAGTGTTTAAAGTTAGGGAGTGATGTGGTTAAGTAGAAAGATCACACTCACTGAGTGTGGAGGAAAATGGACTGGTGAAAGATGACAACTTCAGGGAGGTGTATGAAACAGAGAGAATTGGGCTGGGCGTGGTGGCTCATGCCTGTAATCCCAGCACTTTGGGAGGCCAAAGTGGAAGGATTACTTGAGCCCAGGAGTTCAAGACCAGCCTGGGCAATGTAGTGGGATTCCATCTCTATAAAAAATTTAAAAATTAGCTGGGAGTGGTGGCGCATGCCTGTAGTCCCAGTTGTTCAGGAGGCTGAGGTGGGAGGATAGCGAGAGTCCAGAAGTTTGAGGTTGCAGTGAGCTGTGATTGTACCACTGCAACTCTAGCCTGGGCAACACAGTGAGACTCTGTCTCAAAAAAAAAAAAAAAAAGAAAAGAAAAGAAAAGAAAAGAAAAGAAAAAGTTAAAAAGGAGAGAAAAATGGAGGTATTTAGGATAAAGAACTGACAGAATCTGGTGGTTAACTAGATCTTGGGAATTGGGGTGATGTTGTCCCAGGTACTCCTCTGCTATGAAACATTTATGGTTTCTTACTTTTAGTTACTAACTGCTAAGAACAGGGATACGCAATTGAATAGAACTGGAAATAAAAAAATTAGGAACCTCCCTTTTGCAATTCTGAAAGTAGGCAAAAGTGCTTAAAATTGCATAAAGCTTGCAAAACTGTCCAGGGGTACCAAAAAACTCAAATTATAATTTTAATCAAATCTATAAGTTAATGAACTTTGGCAAACTTACTTCAAACTACTTCTCTTACTACAGCCCCTTTAATGGCTACTCCTCCTACGCTTTCTCTTTAAGCGATGCTCTCCAGAATTCCTTCCTTTGCTCTCTTACCACTCTGCTCAGATAATCTCATTCATATTCATGGCTTTAGCTACTATGGATGATGACAACTCTTAACTTTTAAGTTTCACCCCAGACTTCTCTTTTAAGACCTATAACCATATAGACAGTTGCCTGATGGACATACATCTCTTAATTTATAATGTCCAAATCTGCAACCACCACTCCTCTCAAAACTACTTCTTTTGTATTCTACAAATCAGTGAAGGATACCACCCCTCATCCATCTGCCCAAGGTAGAAATGGGGACTACATACATTACAACTGCTTCTCTCTGATTACTTATGTATAATAAACCATCACGTCTATTTTGCCTCCTCAATTTCTCTTCCATTTGGTTCAAATTCCATCACAACTGCTCTAGTATAGGTCCTCATCATTCATGACCTGAAATATTGCAAAACCTTACAAGTACTGTCCCTAATATTAGGTCAGTGAGGACTGAATGAAACAACACAGGTAAAAGTGTTAGCATAGTCCTTGGCACATAAATGCTCAGTAAATGCCAGCTGTGGTCTTCTTGTTCTCAAAGCCACGTTTGACCCACATGACTGACAACATTCACATATGCAACTTGCTCTTGAGGGGATACACCCAGATTGATAGAGCCCTCCCTTCTATCTTGTGGCTAATCATGGAATTATATCATGCTTGTAATCACAAGTCTTAACTGTACATATTAGCAACAGTTACTAGTAATAACATGGAATCTATATGTCAGGTTGTGAGTTGGATACAATTTTTTGTGCTCTGTGTCTCCATTCTCACCTGCCCTTCCTCTCTCACCAAAAAAAGCATACCAGGATGTAAGTGAATAAAGAAAATCACAGTGATAACCTCAACTTGCTTTAACTTACTAAAAAATCAATTAATGTGTAAGCTCTGATATTTTATTATTGGTAACATTACTTAATATACCTCACAACCTATCATGACAAAGTTTGTGGTGGACTCCATAGCTAAGAATTACTGCTCCACAGAATGCACTTTAAAAAGGAAAATCTGATCACTGCACTGCTTAATATGTGTTTTAACAGCTCCACAATACCCAGAGTTAAGCCCACAATCCTCAGCATGAGCCACAAAGCCTTTCACAATCGGTTCATCAGCTATCTTTTCCCATGCAACCCTGTACTAGTCACATGGAATGACTAGCCTGGAGGCATTCTGCTATTCTCATGCTATCATCACCACCTATCTGCATGTGCTGATCCCTCAGCTTAGGACTACATCTTTCTTTTTTTTTTGAGACGGAGTCTTGCTCTGTCGCCCAGGCTGGAGTGCAGTGGCCGGATCTCAGCTCACTGCAAGCTCCGCCTCCCGGGTTTACGCCATTCTCCTGCCTCAGCCTCCCGAGTAGCTGGGACTACAGGCGCCCATCACCTCGCCCGGCTAGTTTTTTGTATTTTTTAGTAGAGATGGGGTTTCACCATGTTAGCCAGGATGGTCTCGATCTCCTGACCTTGTGATCCACCCGTCTCGGCCTCCCAAAGTGCTGGGATTACAGGCTTGAGCCACCGCGCCCGGCCAGGACTACATCTTTCTGCTCCCCAAATCTGCCTGGCAAACTCCTTCGCTGCTTTTGGAAAGCTTTCCTTAAAATCCTTCTGACTAAGCATCATCTGTGAACTTCTCTAGCACAGAAACTGTACCACTTTTACAGCACATGTGACACTGTACTATGTATTTCTGGCTGTCTCCCAACTAGACCGTGAGCAACCTGAGATCGGGAATTCCATCTTTGTCACATCTTTTATCTCTAAGGCCTTCATTTATTAAGCACATTGTAGGCACTCAATAAGGGAACTACAAAGGAAACAGGTACCCAGAGAAATGAATTATCTGGTTTAAGACATTTTATTGTTAGAAAAAGATAAAGGCTGACATTTCATTTTATTTATTTTTTATTTATTTTTTTGAGACAGAGTCTTGCTCTGTTGCCCAGGCTGGAGTGCAGTGGTGCACTCTTGGGTCACTGCAACTTCTGCCTCCCCAGTTCAAGCGATTTTCCTGCCTCAGCCTCCCGAGTAGCTGGGATTACAGGCATCTGCTACCACACCTGGCTAATTTTTTTGTATTTTCAGTAGAGATGGGGTTTCACCATGTTGGCCAGGCTGGTTTTGAACTCCTGACCTCAAGTGATCTGCCCATCTTGGCCTCCCAAAGCATTAGAATTACAGGCGTGAGCCACCGCGCCTGGCCAACATTTCATTTTAAATGCAGATATAAAACCAAATAGTATCTATGAAGACATTAAATTGGTCAACTGAGTCTTCAGGCCCTATGCCAATAGAATCTACATACTTTTGATGTGTTCTATTTACTTATACGATCACCTCAACTCAAGCTTTCACCCCTAAGAAAAAAGAATATGCACTTTTACCAATATGTATCCTCTTTATCTACTCTGTTCTTCTTATTTTGAAGTAAAAAACTTCTTTTTAAAGAATTCTCTATGAAAAAAGTGAAAACAGAGCAGAGTTGGAAAGCAAGTCAGTGCTATTCAGGGGATGGCAGATCTTCCAGTGAGAAGGGCTCTTCAAATCATTTCATGCAGATGCTATAAAACCATACCTCTGTTTATTGTGAAAAAACTGAAACCCCTTTCTTCATAATCTGAATTAGTTATTATTTATCATGTTCTTCAGTGAGAAACAGTTTTAAAAGTATAAATAATAAGGCCAAACCAATGTCAGCTGGGAAAGAAACAAAATAATGGGTCCATTTTTGAGTTCAAATTATTTGATAACATCACTTTAACATACTAATTTATAAACAAAGGTTTCTAACTGGTAGTATTTCTTCTCACTATGGATCATAAAAAATTATTTTCTCAAAAGCTTATAATAGGAAGCCATACTTACCTTTGCTGTGTCTGAAACAGAATTCCAGTAACCACCACTGAGTGAGAATTTTCCACTACCTATTCGTGCCAATATTTCCTCTGGTGTATCATCAGGACCATTTGCAAATGGAGTGTAACTAATTTATAATAAAATTAAAATATTAATGAATAAAATTTCTTATTTGGTTGGTAATCTCAAAAGTATTCTAATTCAGTTAACGTAATATTTTATTAAAATCTACCAAAGTGAAAAAAATCAACAAAATGAAGCTCCATAAGGCACCAGGTAAAGCATGGGTTATAAAATATTAATCATATTTAATATACAATAATATAAATATTTTAAGACATGACACATTATAGAATAAAATATTAAGAAATAGTGTAGGCCAGGCAACGTGGCTCATGCCTGTAATCTCAGCACTTTGGGAGGCCAAGGTGGGTGGATCACGAGGTCAGGAGTTCGAGACCAGCCTGGCCAATATGGTGAAACATTGTCTCTACTAAAAATACAAAAATTAGCTGGGCGTGGTAGTGCCTGCCCGTAGTCCCAGCTACTCGGGAGGCTGAGGCAGAAGAATTGCTTGAACCTGGAAGCAAGACTCCGCCTCAAAAAAAAACCCAAAAAAAAACCCAAAAAAAAACCCTCTATGTTTCTGACATGACAAGAGTACAAAAAAGTATGGAAAAAATCAATTTAGGACCTCGAGACATTAATAAATAGTACATTACAAAAAATCAGTAATGATATAGCCATAAATGTGGAATTGTTACAGAATTGTATATATTAGATAACATGAGAAAACATAGAAAGATATGACAACATCTGAATTTAAAAAAAAAAAAAAACCTACATAGGACAGGTACAGTGGCTCATGCCTGTAATCCCAGCACTTTGGGAGGCCAGAGCAGGAGGATCACTTGAGCCCAGGAGTTTGAAACTAGCCTGGGCAGCACGGCAAGACCCTGTTTCTACAAAAAAATAAAGAAATTAGGCAGGTGTGGTGGTGCACCCCTGTAGTCCTAGCTACTCCTATTCGGGAGGCTGAGGTGAGAGGATTGCTTGAGCCCAGGAGTTTGGGGCTACAGTGAACTATGACTGTGTCACTGTACTCCAGCCTGGGCCACAGAGTGACACCCTGTCTCTAAAGAAAAAGCAAACAAACAAACAAACAAACAAACCTTAAACAAAACAAAAACCTAGATAACTTAAGCAAAATGGTGCTTAGAATGTATGGTATACACTCACCCGGTAAGCATTGTATAGAGTAGGACACCAAGACTCCATATATCACAAGCAGCATCATAGCCTTGTCGTTTTAAAACCTAGAAAAAGTGCAAAATTAGTATTACTATACCACCATTTTGTATATATATTTGTATAGGCTAGGAACTGAATTATATATCCCAAATCAACAACTATAAGGAAAATTTCAACAGAACATGGTTACCAAATAAGGCAATACATTAGTCCTATTCTAGAACATTCTACTAATAATTCATATATAAATTTAATTTTGGTACTCAAATTAATATTGAGTATTGTAGGTACACAGGAATATAAAACAAACTGAAGATAACTTTCTTATTTTAATGAATTTATATTTTGTTTGGGGCTACAGAAATATTTACAAAAAACAATGCTTTTAAGAACACATACACACACAAGCACATAAAGAACACACATAACCTAGCACAAAAATCACCAACTTTTATCAGGCATGAACTATGACAAATACAAAAAATCCCTGATTTCCTAAAAAAAAAAAAAATCTGATGGGAAATAAACATACAAATAGTTAACAACTCAACCTGATAAATATTATAATAAAATCAAGTCTGGGTAGGGTATGGTGGCTCATGCCTGCAGTCCAGCACTTTGGGAGGCCAAGGTGGGAGGATCACTTGAAGCCAGGAGTTTTGAGAACCCGGGCAACACAGCAAGACCTTATTATTATTATTATTGAGACAGGGTCTCACTCTGTCGCCCAGGCTGTAATGCAGCGGCACGATCTTGGCTCACTGCAGCATCCGCCTCACGGGTTCAAGCAATTCTCCTGCCTCAGCCTCCCGAGCAGCTGGGATTACAGGCGTGTGCCACCAAGCTTAGCTTACTTTTGTATTTTTAGTAGAGATGGGGTTTCACCATGTTGCCCAGGCTGATCGCAAACCCCTGAGTTCAAGCAATCCACCCGCCTTGGCCTCCCAAAGTGCTGGGATTACAGGCATGAACCACGGCATCTGGCCAAGATCTCATGTTTAAAAAATAAAAATAAAAAATAAGCCAGGTACGGTGGTGTTCTCCTGTAGTTCCAGCTACCTGGGAGGCTGAGGCAGGAGGACTGCTTGAGCTGAGGAGTTCAAGGCTGCAGTGAGCTATGATTGCACCACTGTATTCTGGCCTAGGCAACAGAGGGAGACCTTGTCCCTAAACAAACAAAAACCCCAAATTATGTCTTAAATGTTATAGGTATGAAGATGAGGAAGCAATTTATTCTTGACATGGGGAGAGAAGGAAGGCTAGAGGGTGGCCTGCTTATATTGGACCTATAAGTAAGAAAGCAGAGCGGGTTTAGTGATAGGCCAGAAGTTCAGTGTGTCTAGAACTTCAGGTAGGGAATACCAGAGAGACTGAAGGGCTTTTTTTTTTTTTTTTTTTTTTAAATAGAGGGGTTCTTGCTTTGTGACCCAGGCTGGAGTGCAGTGGTGTGATCCTTGGGTCACTGCAACCTCAAACTCTTGGAGTCAAGTGATCCTCCTACCTCAGCCTCCTGAGTAGCTGAGACTACAGGCACGCCACCATGCCCAGCTAATTTTAAATTTTTTTGTAGAGATGGGGTCTCACTATGTTGCCCAGGCTGGTCTCAAACTCCTGGCCTCAAACAGTCCTCCTGCCTTGGCCTCCCAAAGTGCTGGGATTACAGGCATGACCCACCATGCCCTGCCTCAAGGGCTTTTATAATAGCTTGTTAAGAAATTTAGATTCTTCTGTAGGCAATCAGATGTCATTGAAACATTAAACAGGGAAATGAAAGGCTGGCATTTTATCCTAATTATTTCTTCAGTAAGTCTTCGATTGCATTATTATTAATAATTCTGTACTAAACATAGTGAATGAGTTTTAAAACACACTAATACTGCAAGCAAACTCTCTCACAATTACCTCTGGTGCAACAAAATTTGCAGTATAACAAGGAGTCATGAGAAGACCATTTTCCGCTCTCAGCTGTTTTGCAAAGCCAAAATCACAAATTCGAATAGATTCTGGATTACCAGATTCATCCACATAAAGAATGTTGCTAGGTTTCAAGTCTCTATGAACCACCTAATTGAAATACAAATTAAAGAGTTATGTTAACAATATATTTCCATTACTGAAAGTTCTTTATTCACAAACTGTCAAGCAATACACTTAACAAGATGATGAGTGCTGACCTTTAAATTAGCCCAACATTATAAAATACTGATAATGTAAAGCATAACTCTCTAACATAGACCTGGGGCAAGGAGGAGGAGGAAGAAAGAATAGTACTTACCTCCCTCCTCTTTGTCCAATTGAGTAACTGGGTTAAGGAGAAAGGCAAACAGCAATAATATATCTACCTCCAGGTTGATCACTCATTTAATATTGAGTGTCTATCATGTACCAGGGTATTATATAAGCTTCTGTAGATACTGTGATGAACAAGACCCATAAGATCCTGGCCTTTCCATGCTAGGAGCTTACACAGTTCTGGGGGAAGCAAAGAATAGGTTGAGACATGGGGCATAACTTTAAATAGGGCAGTCAGGAAGGGTCTCTAGATGAGGTAACATCTGATCCAGTATCTGAAGAACAGAATGAATGAGCCGTAAGAACAGTAAGGGAGAGTCATTCTAACTAGAAGGAACAGCATGTACAAGGTACATACACAACAAATATATTCTGATAGACTAAATGGAATAGACAGGGCATTCAGGAGTAAAAAGGAAAAAACCAAAACAAATCTGGACTTTATTTTTGGTATTGCCTATTTGATATACAAGGTGTTACACATGCAAGAAGAAATCTCTTCTTTAGAGTTTTGTATTATTTTCCTCTTTTAATGATCTACCTGAGTACAGTAGTACCCCCTTATCCGTGGGGTATATGTTTCAAGACCCCCAGTGCATTCCTGAAACTGAGGACAATACCAAAGTCTCTATATTTTTTCCTAGATATATATACCTATGATATAGTTTAATTGATAAATCAGGCACAGTAAGAGATTAACAATGACTAATAATAAATTAGAACACTTGTAACAATATACTGTAATAAAAGTTATGTGAATGTGGTCTCTCAAAATACTGTAATATTTTTGACAATGGTTGACTGTGGATAACTGAAACCACAGAAAGCAAACTTGCAGATTAGTGGGGGACTACTGTACTTTTTTTTTTATCATAAGCTTCTCTTACATTCCTTTTTAGACTTAAGTGTGCCTTCTGTCACCAAATTCTGAGTCTATGTTCCAATCAATCAAATTAGATTTAGTTCCTCACATCCAGGACATCACTTCTCCAGACTATTTTAATAACAAATTACTGATCAGGCATTGGGAAAAGAACACAGAAGACTTTCATGACTGCAAGGTCATAAGTTCCTCAGTGACTACTGAGTTCTACCAATTTCAAGTTACAATACTAAGCAAATCTTGATAAGTTAGAAGTCAGGAAGCTCTAGAATTAACACATTCTACTTGGCTTTCAGGGGCAAAGACAAAACAAGAAGAAGGTATTGAAACTGAACTCCTGAAGAGGTAATCTTTTATATATGCATATATCAAAACATCACGTTGTATACCACGAACATATATAATTTGTCAACTAAAAAATTTTTTAAAAATTATTTTCCCCTTGCTTTCCATTCCTCTTCACTCCTCTGCTGTTCTCCTTTCTTCCCTCCCTCCCCTCATTTTCTCCTTTCCTCCCAGACTTCCCTTCTTTTTTTTTTTTTTTCGAGATGGAGTCTCACTCTGTTGCCCAGGCTGGAGTGCAGTGGCGCAATTTCAGCTCACTGCAACCTCCGCCTCCCAGGTTCAAGCAATTCTCCTGCTTCAGCCTCCTGAGTAGCTGGGATTACAGACAGGCACCATGATACCCGGCTAATTTTTGTAATTTTAGTAGAGACGGGGTTTTGCCATGTTGGCCACGCTGGTCTCGAACTCCTGACTTCAGGTAATCCACCCACCTTGGCCTTCCAAAGCACTGGGATTACAGGTGTGAGCCACTGCGTCCGTCTGTCTTTTTAAAAAAATACGATTTTCTCGAACTCCTGACCTCAAGTGACCTGCCCGCCTCAGCCTCCCAAAGTGCTGGGATTACAGGCATGAGCCACTGTGCCCAGCCTAGAAGTACAATTTTCTTTTGCTATTTACTAAAAATCTGCATACAAGAAGAATGAAGAGCATATCCACCAGCCAGAAGCATGTGACTCTTTTGTCTCATTGTTTTAAGGATTTCCTTTTATACATGAATACAAACCAGGATTCCTTGGTTCTGCTTCTAACCTGAAGTGGGCCTGGTATTCATGAGTACAGAGTGACCTAGCAGAAACAATGCTATGTTTTCCAGGTCGGAAGAGATCACTTACTTTTCCTTGGAAGCACAAGAGTTTAACATAAACAAGCTAGGATATCAAAGGCACACTTCAATCTCAATAATAAAAGTTTATATAGAGGAAGATCAGTAGGATAATTCAGCTAATAGCAGTTATTTTCCATTTCATGCATAAAGTAACTTCTATCTAATTTTAGCTCAAACATAAAGAAAAAAAGTGTGTGCATGTATATATAGAGTGTTAAAAAGACTTACCCCTTGTGCGTGAAGATATTCAACGGTTTTGGTTATAGTGAACAGGACAGCACTGGCCTCTCGTTCAGAGAAAAATTTTTGTCTAAGAATTTTATCCAGCAATTCACCTCCTTTCATAAGTTCTGTTACTACATACACATATTTTCCATCATCATATACCTATAAATTTCAACATCAAAATGTAAATATTATTTGAAACTTTATATGTGCTCAAAACAAAGTTTAAAATATAAAAGAAAAATTAAACTCACTTCATATTCAAGAAAAATTTTATTTATTATTTTGAGACGGACATGCGCTCTGTCGCCCAGGAGTGCACTGGCACAATCTTGGCTCACTGTAATATCCACTTCCTGGGCTCCAGCGATCCTCCCACTTCAGCCTCCCAAGCAGCTGAGACTACAGGCACATGCCACCACACCTGGCTAATTTTTGCATTTTTTTGTAGAGACGAGGTTTTGCTGTGTCTCCATGAGCAGTGATAATCTGAGGAAATTTGAGTTTTTACAACCCCCAGAGAAGGCCTTCAGGCCTATGTGAGCATCATTAGCAAGAGAAGACTTAACACTACCTGGGGAGTTCACACTCTTTGCCAACACTTTGTTATAATAACAGTCAAGAGAGACATAGGCAACAGTGTATCATGACAGTCCAAGGAAAGATACTTTACTTGTCCTGGGGGTGGCAATGGGCAGGGCAGGCTTCCTGGAAGAAGCAGTGCCTTAGCAAAATCTTTTATGTGTGGTAGTTAGCCAGGTAAAGAAAAATAGATGGTGTTAGCAACTGAGGGAACTATAAATTCAGGCAGAGCAACATGGGAAATTGAGGCATGTGCAAGAAATTTACGTACTAGAACACAGAGCATAAGGTGTATGAGAAAGTGTGTGTGAGAAGTCTGAAAACTACAGAGGAAGGCAGGGTCTTAAGGGGCTAGGGACTTTAGACTGTAGGCAGGGAAGTTAAATGGGTAGTTATGAGTGTTAGATCTCTCTTCTAGTAATGTGGAAGATACTTTGGAGAGTGAGACTAGTCAATATTGAATATGAACTAATAGTAATATTAACACTGAACATTTAGGTAAGTGTTCAAGTGCAGATATTAAAAGCAATAATATCGTGCTTTCCTTCTTAAAGCAAAAGTAGAAAAAAATAACTGTACAAACATATCTTTACTGATAAATGAAATTATGTCATATACACATATACATTGTTTTCAAATCTACTTTTTAAACTTACCATGCTGAATTTTTTTGTTTGTTTTTGTTTTTGAGACAGGGTCTTGCTCTGCTGTGCAGGCTGGAGTGCAGTGGTGTGATAACTGCTCACTGCGGTCTTGACCTGCCAGGCTGAAGCAATCCTCCCACCTCAGCCTCCAGAGTAGCTGCGACTATAGGCATGAGCTACCATGTCAGGCTAATTTTTAAATATTCTTTAGAGACAGGGTCTCCCTACGTTGCCCAGGCTGGTCTTGAACTCCTGGGCTCAAGCAATCCTCCTGCCTCAGCCTCCCAAAGTGCTGGGATTACAGGTGTGAGCCACTGTGCCCAGCCTGGTTAATTAAAAAAAATTTTGTTGTAGAGATGGAGGTCTCACTATGTTGACCTGGCTGGTCTTGAACTCCTGGCCTCAAGTGATCCTCCTGCCTTGGCCTCCCAAACTGCTGGGATTATAGGCGTGGGCCACTATGCCCAGCCTATGATGAGTTCTCTGTCTACCACATGATTTTTGAAAATACACTACTTTCAATGTGAGTTAGACAACTAATTCAAATGATCCATGTTAAAGAATCTACTTACATCCTTTAGAGTAATAATATTTGGATGCTGTCCATAACGAAGAAGAATTTCAATTTCTTCTGTAGGGTCTCTCTTGCTTTTATCAATAATCTAAAAGGCAAATATTTATCACAAAACCTCATGAACTATACAGTTATAAACATTAATTGTTTATAGCTACAGACCTTGGGTATTACCTCATGTAAATAGTATATACATAAGCCATTTATCAATCAGTTTTATTCAACTACCTGGCCAGACTGTTTAATCAGAAAGCCAGTCTTGATATAGATGGCAAGGCTGTAAATTCCAACTCATGAGTCACATTCCCACCATGCCTCTCCAATGTAAGTTTGTAGTAAGTTTAGGACTTACCAAAAACTCAAAAAGCCTTGAGAAAAGGTACCAAGAAGACAGTTAACATATCTTTTCTTCTATCCTTGAGGCCTTAAACATTTGGGAACTCAGTCAACTTCTAACCCCCCATCAATACAGATAATTAAGAGCTAGATATATCTATAACACCACCACTAGCATCTGCTTATTGAATTAAGTTTACTTCCTTTATTAAAATGCTTCAATTGAATATCCTGTTAGTTGTAAGCTACTTATAAAAGCTAATTACCTGTTAAGTAGAACAATCTTGTTTTTGAAGTTAGGCAGAAAGCTACATAGAAAATTACACCTAGAATTTTATTTGGTTAGAATTTGGTTTAATTATTATAATAAAGCCCTTTAAAATAGTAATGTAGCTTTCTAACCCTTTTATTTTGGCTGCTCCTTAAAAATATTTCTCTTAATGTTTTAATCTGTTAAACTAATATATAAAAAAGACAAATTTTGCTTTCAATTCATTCAAAGGGTAGTCTGAAACAAATTAGGTGGCCTTTGTATGTTTGATTTTAAACAGCTTAGTAATTAAATTAAGTACACACTAAATACCCAGACACACCAGCAACCTAGGAAAGAGGTTACAACTCTCAGCATGAGTCCAGTCTTCTATCTGAAATGGATTTATAGTTGACCCTTGAACAACACAGGTTTGAACTATGAGGGACCAATTATACGTGGATTTTCTTCTGTTTTTGCCACCCCTGAGACACCAAGACTAACTCCTTCTCTTCTTCCTCCCTCCTCAGCCTACTTAAGGTGAAAATGATGAGGAAAAAGACCTTTATTATGATCCACTTCCATTTAATGAACAGTAAATATATTTTCTCTTCCTTATATATTTTTTTCTTTTTTTGAGACAGGGTCTTGCTCTGTTGCCCAGGCTGGAGTGTAGTGGCGCAATCATGGCTCACTGCAACCTTGAACTCCTGGGCCCAAGTGATCCTCCCACCTCTACCTCCTGAGTAGCTGGGACCACTGGCACATGCCACTACACTCAGCTAATTTTAAAAATTATTTGTAGAGATGAGGTCTGGCTATGTTGCCAAGGCTAGAATACAGTGGCACATAGCTCACTGTAGCCTGAATCTCCTGAGCTCAAGCAATCTTTCTGTCTCAGCCTCCTGAGTAGCTAGGACTAAAGGCACATGTAGCCATGCCTGGCTAATTTTTAAACAATTTTTCTGTAGAGATAGGGTCTTGCTGTGTTGCCCAGGCTTGTCTCAAACTCCTGGCCTCAAGCAATCCTCCTACCTCGGCCTCCCAAAGTGCTAGGATTACAAATGTGAGACACTATGCCTGGCATGATTTTCTTAATAACACTTTCTTTTCTCTAGCTTGCTTTGTTGTAAGAATACAGTATATAATACATACACAAAATACGTGTTAATCGACTATGCTATCAGTAAGGCTTCTGGTCAACAGTAGGCTTTGAGTAGTTAGGTTTTGGGGAGTCAAGTTATACAGATTTTCAACTGCTTGGGGGTCAGCACTCCTAAGTCCTGTGTTATTCAAGGGTGGACTGTACTTGTTAAACAGTTCTGTATTTGGAGAACAGGGAAGATAAACATACAGGTGCCCACTGTAATCAACCGCAAATGACAGTGTGGAATTAGGCAAATGGGTGATTAAGAGGAGAGATATATGGAATAGACATGCTAATTTAAGAGATGATCTGGGACTAGTCTTTTGAAAACCAGAACACACTGGGAGGGGTTGTTTTTGGCATGGATCTGCTAATCTGAGCCCAGTTTGCATTAGACCTATGCTTGTGCTTGTGGACCTCAAACACGTGGTAATTTCAGTAGAATCCAGCTGTATTGGGATTGGTTTTAGGAGTCATTTAAGTCACAAAAATCCACAAATAGCTTGGAGACGTTTTCGAGGTTTTAGGCATAGTCCTCAAAGTTTCTGTAATTCAAAGGGGCCTCAGGACATTTCTGCTTTTTATGATGTATTTATGGAGGCAAGACACATCCTTAAACTGCCTACCAAGTATGTTATTAGTCTTTTCTCCTTTCATGTAAGCAATTTGAAAATTTCTATGTATCTTAGATTTCAATAAGAGCAATGAATAGGAAAATAGAAAATTAAATGTATTTCTTTTAAACATTTCCTTCTTTAAAATTAGCTTTACTGTCCTTCCAATGAAGCAAATTAAATGTATTTCTATGGTTCATCCTTCTATCTGACAGAAAGTCCTATAGACACTGACAACTTTAAAGCAGTTACATCTAAGTTTAGAAAAGTGATAACAACTAATGTCACTCTCTCTCTAAACATGAGCTATGCATATTTATAAACCAGTCCTAAGGTTCAAATAAGTTGAAAGCTTTAGACATTGTTTGAATTGCTTGAGATTGGAGAGCAAAGGTTACTATTCCAAGAAGTGAAAAGAGACTTGAACATAGTGTTTGTTCACTTATGACTAAAGGTTTGAAATTCAAACTTCATCACAGAGCTAGGTTCCTTGGTTTTTGGCTTAGAAAATTCTGTCTTAGGATACTTGATGAAACTAAAACAGCCGATGATAATGAATTTTATGATAGTGGTTTTAATTCATTTATTAGTTCCCAGATCCTTTTAGATGTAAAGAAAGGTATGAACATTTTGCCAGAGAAGATGTAAACATACAAAATTTTGCACACAATTTTGAGGAATTTGTTGATACCCTGAGCATAAAATGGGGACTTCTGAGAGTAAAAATATACTTTAAAAATCATTTGAGGTAAAAAAAAAAAAAAAAAAAAAAAAATCACTTGATGTGTAAACTGGTACTGCTCTGGGCAAACCAGATGTATAACCACTTTACCTTTAGCTCACAGGGTTCTAGATTAAGATCTCTGAAGATCACTAGCCAGATATTTAACTTTTTCATAACAAAAGGCACTTTTAACAACAAGAGGAGTGTAATTTTTAACTGGTACTGACATGCATGAACAAGAACTGTACAAATTGCATTTTAACTAAAAAAATATTTACCTTCACTGCAAACTCCATGTTTGTAGCTTTATGTATACATCTCTTGCAAACAGAGTAGGAGCCAACTCCAATATCTTCTTTTACTTCATATCCATCAGTAAACTGAATACTGTTCCTGTGTAACTGCTACAAAAAATTATAAATTGGTGAAGAGTCCCATAATGCCTTTAGTGCATTTTATAATAGGGAAGTATGTTCCTCAGCATGCATTGTTGATGCTCTACATATAAATGAATAAGAATAAAAATACATCTTTATAGTACTTATTCTTCTACAAACAAGTGATTTTGGAAGTGTTTACAATGAAATGTACAGCAAGAAATATGACTTTAAAAGCGGAGCTACTTGAAATGGGGCCTATATCTTTGTCTGTGATTCAGCCTTATTCCACTCCCCAATTGGCTATAGGTTTTCAGGCACCTTTGCAAATGTGAAATTTGAAACCTATGGTATAGAAGGAAAGGATTTAGGAGGATTCAGAATTAGAATATCTGAATTCTTGTCTCAGATGCACCACTTACAGGCTATGTAACTTTGAGCCTGTATTTTCTGAGGGTAATGGTGAAGATTAAATAAAAATAATGTATTTGCAAGCAATACCTGTTACCGACATTTTGGACTTTCAGTAGCCACACCCTCCTTTCTTCATCCTGAAGTCATAGCCTTACACAACTTCTGCTAAAGAAGCTGGTCATGGGTTAGGGACTAATAACATACAGTAGATGATGAACAGCAACTTATTGATTCCATAAACAGGCTGAGGAAAGTTGTGTTGCCCTTGGCTACACTGATATGAGACATCCATGCCTATGAGCTTTGTGTATGTTAAAATTTGAATTCTGTAGAATATATATGTTTGTGGTTTCTATGTTAGGTACAGAATTTATAATTTAAAAACTTGCCATACATTCACGTGCTTGCATAGTAAATGGCACAGACTATTTCAACATGAGCTCTGCTTAAAAACCAGTGTTTTAATTGTTTTTCTACAAAATGGAAAACAGGATAACTCATGAAAAAACTTTAGAGCAAAAGCAACTTAAACATCAAGCAAATCCAAGTACAAATGATATCCTAAAAACAATCCAGTGCTTCAAAAGATATATCTAGTTCCCTTTGATTAGAAAGATGACTTAAGATTTGAGTTCATTTTTATTTCTTGTATCTTTCTAAGGCAAAGGTTGCCAAACTATGGCCAGTGAGCCAAATCTGATTCATTGCCCGTGTGTGTAAATAAAGTTTTATTGGCACACAGCCATGCCCACTTGTTTATGTATTGTCTGTGGCTGTTTTGAGATACATAGCAGAGTTGAGTAGTTGTGACAGAGCCCATATAGCCCACAAAGCCTCAAGTATTATCTAACACTTCACAGAGAAAGTCTGCCGACTCCTGTTCTAAGACATTGAAGAACCAGAAGACCTTAATTCATCATAGCTGACCTGAAGGAGGCAGAGGGTGAAACAAACTCAGCATGAAAAACATTTTTGAGGCACAGGAGAGGACATAGACAACATCGTCATGTTTATCTCAACTCTTTTAAATTTCTACTTTCTTTTTTTTTTTTTCTGAGACAGAGTCTAGCTCTGTTGCCCAGGCTGGAGTACAGTGGTGGATCTTGGCTCACTGCAACCTCTGCCTCTTGGATTCAAGCGATTCTCCTGCCTCGGCTTCCAGAGTAGCTGGGGTTATAGGCATGCACCACCATGTCCAGCTAATTTTTGTATTTTTAGTAGGGACAGGGTTTCACTGTGTTGGACAGGCCGGTCTCGAACTCCTAACCTCGTGATCTGCCTGCCTCGGCCTCCCAAAGTGCTGGGATTACAAGCTTGAGCTACCGTGCCTGGCCTAAAACTCTACTTTCAAGTCACATAGGTATCTAGGATTTGGGTTCTTGCAACCTTTTCAATGACATATGAAAAAAATTGCTAAGAGTAAAGTTAATGATATAAAATGTATTTTTTTTTATTTTTTGAGACAGAGTTTCAACTCTGTCACCCAGGCTGGAGTGCAGTGGTGCGACCTCCGCTTACTGCAACCTCTGCCTCCAAATCAAGTGATTCTTGTGCCTCAGCCTCCTGAGTACCTGGAATTACAGGCACGCGCCACCATGCCCAACTCATTTTTGTATTTTTAGTAGAGATAGGGGTTTCACCATGTTGGCCAGGCTGGTCTTGAACTTCTGACCTCAAGTGATCCACCTGCCTCGGCCTCCCAAAGTGCTGGGATTACGGGTGTGAGCCACAGTGCCCAGTCTAAAATGTATTTTAGATTGCTCACTTGAAGTCAGTAGAAAAAAATCTATTCACAGAATGAACTATATCTTACAACATTCCAAATCTAAAATTATTTGGACATCCACTCACCTGAACAATTGAATGTACACCAACTGTCTGCATAGCCTGGCTTTCATCATCTGAGGTAATAGCAACAAAACTAAACCCCCGAAAAAGCTGATGTGCATTAGCACTAGGTGGAATGCCAGGTGAATCTGAAAAGAGTAAGACGTGACAAAGAAGATTCATTTGAAAGGAAATTGAGTGAAAAACTGTTGACACTACGACCTTTTTCACTTATTCTGGAATTCTACTTCTCAGGTACACAGTATATACCTCTTGCTTTCCGGGATACCTCTGAGGCACTGTATCTGATCTGTTCTGATTGTGTATTGCCATTACAACACCAACATCGTAGTCCCTCGGAGCCTAGAAAATAGCTAGTTCATTTGAAGAATATAATAAATCAATGAATTATAGGGTTAATGGTATTCAAAATTAATGCTGTCCCATTGAATTTCCTGAAATGATAGAAATTTTCTTTATCTTTACAGTCTAATATGATAGCCACTAGCTACATGCAGCTTCTCAACATTTGAAATGTGCCTAGTGTGACTGAGAAACTACATTTTAAATTTTAATTAATTTAAATTTAATTAGCCACATGTGGCTACTAGCTACCATATTAGAAACTGCAGCCCTCAATAATAACCTATTTGGGGGACAATGGGGGAGATACAAGGTTGATCTACAGCAAATTTGGGAGATTTGAAGACAGCATAGAGAGTTATCCAGGAAAAGATTTTCTTTTTTTCTTTTTGAGACAGTCTTGCTCTGTCACCCAGGCTGGAGTGCAGTGGCACAATTTTGATGCACTGCAACCTCCACCTCCCAGGTTCAAGTGATTCTCGTGCCTTAGCCACCCAAGTAGCCGGGATTAGAGGCACATGCCACCAAACCCAGTTAATATTGGTATTTTTAGTAGAGACGGGGTTTCACTATGTTGGCCAGACTGGTCTCGAACTCCTGGCTTCAAACGATCTGCTCGCCTCAGCCTCCCAAAGTGCTGGGATTACAGGTGTGAGCAACTACGCCCAGAGTCTGGAAAAGATTTTCTGACTGAACAAGAAAAAAATATATTTGTTGTCTTATATTTGGGTTTTCACATTTTCTCCTTACCTTTGGGAGTTTTTGCAGTAAACTCAGGATCAAAATAGAATGTATCTTCAGGCCTGCCCGTTGCAGGTTTAAATGGTGGATGAATTTCTCTTCTATACAGTTTCTAGAGGGAAAAAAAGAGACTTAGACATATTTTAATTATAAAGAAATATTTCAAGCAAGTTTTCATTCTATACTTACATTCCAGTCTATTGTTGAGAAAAATGAATGTCTTTTAATTTCTTCAACTCCATCTGGTCCTGCACCTATCAAAAATGGATTCATTGGTAATTTTATTTCAAGGAGAAATATACATATTGCTCAGCCTTTGTTTTCAATACTTGTCTAATTAATTAATTAATTAATTTTGAGACAAGGACTTGCTCTGTCACCCAGGCTGGAGTGCAGTGGTGTGATCTCAGCTCACTGCAGCCTCAACCTCTCAGGCTCAAGTGATCCTCCTACCTCAACTTCCTGAGTAGCTCAGACTACAGGTGCATACCACCATGCCTGGCTAATTTTTGAATTTTTTGTAAAGATGAGGTTTTGCCATTTTGCCTAGGCTGGTCTTGAACTCCTGGACTCAAGTAATTCTCCTGCCTTGGTCTCCTAAAGTGCTGGGATTACAGGCATGAGACCCCATGCCCAACCTTGTCTAAATAGTTAATAATTCCACCACAAAACAAATATCTACTCCCCCCGAAAAACAAACACCAACAAACACACAACATAAACAAATTAGTTAAAATTTTTACCTAATCTGTTTGCAGGATTTCGCTTGAAAAGCATTCGCAAAAGACTCTGGGCTTCAGGACTCAAAAACTGTGGCATTCCAAGTTTGGCTCTAAATAATAAATCCACATAGTATTTTACTTTTTGGAGGCATCTGTATTTTTATTTTTAAAAATTCTTAAACTTTTTGAGATACTTGTAGATTCACACTCAGTTGTAAGAAATAATACAGAGAGATGCCCTGTGCCCTTTACCCAGTTTCCCCCAATGGTAACATCTTACAAAACTACAGTACAATATCACATCCAGGATATTGACATGGAGACAATCCAAAGATCTCATTCACATGGCACTGGTTTTATTTGCACTTATTTGTGTGTGTGTTTAGTTCTATGCCATTTTATTACATGTATGACTTCTGTATAAATATGTCACAGTTTGTTTATCCATTATCTGTTGAAGGACATTTGGGTTGTGCCCAGTTTCGGGCTAATATGAATAAAGCTACAGTGAACATTTATGTACAGGTTTTCATGTGAACACATAACTGAATTTTAGCGCATAAGCTAATGAGCTTTTTCACTTTTCAAAATTTTGCAAAGAGCACTGTGAAAGTAAGATCATTTGAATCCTAGTTCTGGCTGTTACCAAGAACTTTGTGACAGTGGGAAAGTCAATTATTCTGGGCCTGTTATCATTTCTTTATAAGCAAAGGGATTTGACTCTAGACCAATAGCTCCCAACATATAGCCTTGGAACTCCTCCTCAAAGGGAATTTAAGAAACCTAACATTTAAAGCTGCTAAGAGAACATGTGTTTCATATGCCACTTTTTCCTTTCTATTCCCTTTAACAGACCCTGAAGGGAAGGGGAACTGTGGGAAAGAGGATTGTGAAATATTGAAGATACACAGTCTAAAAACTGCTGGCCTAGATGAACCTGAAGGGCTGTTTCAGCTCTAATTTTAATTCTTTTTCCAAACCTACAAATTAAAGAAACCAATAATCCTGTAAGTATGACAATAATAATAGAGCTGGAGAAAATTCCTATTTCAGAAACAGATCCATTTATTATTCAGTGGGTTGTTACTGAGCTATTACGTGCCAGACACTGTTTAGTGCTGACGATACAGAGATAAAGACAGCCCATGAACCTCATGGTCCATGGTGAAGATGGATACAGGCAATGCTAGTACATTAAGAGACAAATGCAGAAGAACATATGCAAAGAGTGACAAGGGAACAATAGGGAATATTTAATTTAACATGGGAGATTATGAAAGGTCTTGAATGCAATCTAAAGGCTAACAATTTATTCATTTGGCTAGTGTTTCCCCAAATTTTACTGAATAACATTAATCCCTCTAGATAGTTAGCAACTTGACTATCTCATCACCCAATGAGCTTGTAGAATGCTATTATATCCCCCTATTAGAGACACAAAATTAAAATACACTGCATATAAAAAGGCTGAGAAATCTAGAGCAAACAAATCAGTTTTTGTTTTTGTTTTTTTTTAAAGACAGAGTATCCAGGCTGGAGTGTAGTGGCACAATCTCGGCTCGCTGCAACCTCTGCCTGCTGGGATCAAGGGATTCTTGAGTCTCAGCCTCCCAAGTAGTTGGGATTACAGGTGTGTGCTACCACACCTGGCTGATTTTTTTGTTGTTGTTGTTGTAGAGATGGAGTTTTGCCATGTTGGCTAGGATGGTCTCGAACTCCTAGACTCAAGTGATCCTCCCACCTCAGCCTCTCAAAGTGCTGGGATTATGGGCGAAATCAGTATTTTCTAAGTATTTATTTCCAGCACCTCTTTTTCAAAGAATATTTATTAACATCTTGTACAATTAATACTCTCTTGGACAAATCTGGGGAAACACTATTGTATTAGGTAACAGGGATGCAGCAGAGGTCCTGAAACAGTGAACTAACATGACCAGACTTATTTTCAAGAAGGTAACTCCAAGGGTAGTAGAGAATAATTTGGAGTGGGAAGAGGTCATAACTGGTAGGCAATCAACTTAGGAATGTGGTCAGATAGTGTGGGTAATAGGTCACTGTTTTCTGAATACTTTCAGCAGTGTAATTCAGAGGAAAGGCTGGAACAGTGAAATAATTCTGAGATCGAATATGGAGAATACCTAATTATGCAAAAGAGAGAAGGAATAAAAAATGATTTCCAGGTTTCTGGTTTGGGAAAGAGGGTGCATGAAAATGCTGATAACTGGGAGTATAAGAAAAGAACAGCAAATAAAGATACCTTTAGTTCAAAGATGTGAAGTCATGCATGTAATATATTTTGGGAGGGCCAGGCAGGTGAGTAAATGGAAACACAGGTCTAATGCCTGGTAAATTCATGTAAGAAAGAGTGATTTGAGAGTAATTAAAATATGGAGGGTAGTTATAGGAAAGACAAGTCAGTCAGGAAAGAGTGCAGAGGGGGAAGAAAAGCATATCATAGATGGATTCTGGGGGACAAGACCATTTAAAAGGTAGTCAGAAAAAGAACAATTTGGGGATTAAAAATAACGAATGCAATTGGCTGAATCACACTGATTATTAAATCCAATTAGTTTATTATAGTAAAATAAGAAAAAGCAAAGTCAAAACACAAAAACTCAACTCACTGGATATTACCCCTACTAGGAAGGAACTAGGGCTCTGACATTAGAAACAATTAAGAAAATAATTAAGTATTTATTCTCTTTTTCTTGGATGAGCCTTAATTCAAGTAATTAAATCATCATAGTTGATGAGGGAAAGTTTGTTGAGAAAATACCAGCTAATAAATGAGGAAGGAATAATAATAATAGAAAATCACGGCCGGACATAGTGGCTCATGCCTGTAATCCCAACACTTTGGGAGGCGGAGGTGGGAGGATCACTTGAGCCCAGGAGTTTGAGACCAGCCTGGCAACATAGCAACATATCATCTGTACAAGACATTAAAGAACTTGGCTGGGCGTGGTGGTGCACCTGTAGTCCTAGCTACTCGAGAGGCTGAGGCAGGAGGATCGTTTTAGCCCAGGAGTTTGACGTTGCAGTGAGCTGTGATCATGCCACTGCATTCAAGTCTGGGCAACAGAGCAAGATCTTGTTTCTAAACCACCCCCGCCCTTTTTAAAAAAAAAAAAAAAAAAAAGCAATTCATCACTTTTGAATTCCTTATAAAATAACTGTTCCAAGTAATGATTATTAATGGATAGAACCATTAGTTAAAAGCATGACAGGGAACTTTACAATGGAGGAATCAGCTGCAACCACTGGAGCCCATCACTTAAAGTGGGGGCAACAAGGTATTGTAAGCCTCCTGATATAATAAGGACCACACAGTATTAGCTGTGAAATAATCTTGCTAAACGAATTTAACCAAAAATAGGACAGAGGATCAAGTTAATAACACTAAGGGAATAAAAAAAGTTTCCATACTCTTAGGAAAAGACTAATTGTTATGTAACCATGGTAACAAGAGAACCACCAGAACTAGTTTTAAATCCTTTCAGTTGGTTTAAAATCCATTGAATTGATCAATGACAACTTGCCTAGTGAACACCTGCAAGGATGAGTAACTGCTTTTTGTCTCTGAAAATTAGCCAAACAGGAATGGACTCACTCCAATAAACACACCTGAGTGCCCACTGATCAACAACAGTCCCACCCAAATAATCACATTCTTACAGATAATGTCAACCCACTTATAGACCTGAAAATCTGCCAGTTCTTGAGCTCCACCCTTCCTCAAAACTCTATATAAGATTAGTGGTCTACTGTGTTTGGGGAGACTTTAGCCTTACCATAGCAAGGAATAAAATAAGTTTTATGCTTTATTTCAGATGTTGAGAGGGGGTCTCATTCTTTGACAAGATAAATCCAGAAAGCAGAGTTCCATAAAACAACTGACTTGGTTTCTACAAATAAACAGCAGGGGAAAAGCAGGGATAGATTGTTCTAGACTAACAGAAGTTTAAGAAGTACAACCAAATGGAAAGTGCAGACTTGATTTGGATCCAACTGTAAAGACACAGTTTTGAAGAAAATCTGAAAAAACTGGTTAAGGACTGATGATAACTAAGCATTATTTCTAGTTTTATGTGGATGTGTAAGAAAACATCCATATTTTTAGCAAGGCAAACTGAATTAAGTAGATATGTCTGGAATACTTATAATACTTCAGTAAAGAAAAGAAAAAAAGAATAGATAAAGCGAAATGGCCAAATCTTGATAAATGTCGAATCTGGGTGACAGGTACATGTGTTCACTGAATTATTCTATTTTTGAGAATTCATTTTTGAAAATTTTTATAATTAAAAAAGGAAAAACAGGAAGAGAAGAAATCATGTAAAAGTGACCAAAAGGGGAATGGTTAGAGAGGTGGGAGAAGCAGATGAAAGTATGAAAAACTGGAGGGAGGGAGTGGCCAACAGTGTCAAATACTCAGAGATGCCTTTCTTGAGTGTCCCATCTAATACGGCTACTGCTTTCTGCTCCTTCCCTCACACAGTAAAGGGTCACTATTACAAGTACAGACTTCTGATTTATTATCCTTATATCTCCTATTACTACCTGAAATTGTTTAGATATTAATTCCTTGTCTCCCCCACTAAAATATAAGTTCTGAAGTCCACCAAAGACCTTTTTAGTCTTGTTAATACTACGTCTCAAGTATGAGTAGCAAGAACTGAAACCTCTGTTAAATGAATTGTGTGAATGAATGGTACAGAGTCATCCTTTTGACAACTTGCCCCTGGTTTTAGCAACTAGAAGACCACTGATAGCCACAGGGAGAGCAGTTTCAGCAGAGTGGTGGGGATGAATGACAAATAGGCTGTGAAATAAAAAAAGCCAAAAAAGTAGTAACAGAAAGCACAGACTACTTCTTAAAGAGGCTTTGTGTTGAAAGGATGCAGGAAGATGGTACACTAACTTGAAAGGAAGGCCAAGTCAAAGAAGGATTTAGTTCTTCAACACGAGAGTGTTTGTTCGCTGAAAGGGAGGGATCAAAGTAGATGAAGTGATAAAGGTTCAGTGATGAAAGTTCAGTGAACATTCATTTATGTAGCACATCTTTTTAGACGTTTTTTATTGTGTAGAATAATATAAAATACCCCAAAAAACCCCGAACAAAAACACCCAAAGTACATAGCTCAATTATTTGCCACAAACTGAACAGTCACCTGGCCAAGACACATAACATTGCCAGAGCCTCTCATCCAATGTGACCACTTTCCTTATTTTGCCTCAGGCTTTTAGCCATCTAAATATGAACCCTAAAAACTATGCTTTAGTTTTGCCTGCTCTGTAAACTTTACAAATATAATCATATAGTACTTTTTCTTTTGTGTCTGAACTTCCTTAGCTCCACATTCTTGTGAGATTTATCTAAGCTGTTGCATGTAACTGTGGTTTGTTCATTTTCTTTGTTGTATGGCATACTACACCCATGGGCCAAGGCTTCAGCCTGTTTTTGAATGGCTCTCAGGAATTGTTTTATATTTTACAGGGTTGGAAAAAAAATACAAAGAATATGTGACAGACGCTGTGTGTGGCCCACAGAGCCTAAAATACATATAGTAAATACAACTCCTATTGTATTCGACTGTATGAATATACCATCATTTATTAATTCACTCTTCTGTTAATAAGGTTTCCACTTTTTGGCTATTACAAATAATGTTGCTATGAACAACTTTGTACTTGTTTTTTGATGTGTGAGTAACTAGATTCTTTTAACATGGGTCCATGTCTAGGAGTGGGGCTAATTGGATAAGGATATACATATATTTGTCTTTAGAAGATAAGGACAAAAACTGCTTTCCAAAGTGGTTATATGAGTATTGATATTCCTTCCAGCTATGTATAAAAGTTGCCACTGCTTCACATCCCACCATTTTGAACTGTCAGTCTTTTTATTTTTTTTTATTTTTATTTTCAAAATTTTTGAATAGGGCAGCAGTCTGGGCCACAAATGGTTCAGAATGCTCCTTTCAATCTTTTTAATTTTAGCCATTCTGGTGAGTATGCAGTGATATTTCCTTGTGATTTTAATTTGCATTTTCTGATTAACGAGGTTGAGTATCTTTTCATAAGTTTTTTGGCCATTGAATATTATCTTCTGTCAGATCCCTAAGTCTCTTGCCCATGTTTTTATTGGGTTGGCTTTTTCTTATTGATTGGGGTTCTAAATAGAATGGCAATGATTTTTATGTACGGTGGAAGGTAGGAATTTTTAAAAATTTTTTTAAAGCAAATTTTTTTTTGAGACACAGTCTTGCTCTATTACCCAGGCTGGAGGGCAGTGGCATGATCATGGCTCACTGCACTCTTGACCTCCTTGGCTTAAGCGAGTCTCCCACCTCAGCCTCCCAAGTAGCTAGGACTACAGGTGTGCACTACCACGCCTGGATAAATTTTATATTCTTGAACTCATGGCCTCAAGTGATCCACCTCAGCCTCCCAAAGTGCTCGGATTACAGGTGTGAGCCACCACTTCCTGCCTATTTTTTATACAAATATTTAACTTTTCCAGCATGATTTATTAAGAAAAGGCTATTCTTTCCCTACTGCTCTGAAATTCCCAATGGTTGCAAATTAAGTGTCCACATATATAGATATGTTTCTGGGCTCTTTATTCTATTGCATAGATCTACTTTCCACACTTGTTTCAATGCCGTATTAATTATTGTTATAATAAGACTTAATACCTGGTAAAGCAAGTCTTCCTATCTTGGTCTTCGAGTATTTTAGCTATTCTTGGTCTTTTGTATTATCATATTAGAATCAGTTTATCAAGATCCACATTAAAAATTGTTAGGATTTTAATTTTATTTGCATTGAAACTATAGTTTTGTCATCCATTATAGTAGCCACTAGCCACATACGGCTACTGAGAACCTGAAATGTGCCAATCCACATTTTGCAAGTGTAAGATACACTGAATTTCAAATGAGTATGAAAAAAACTGGTTGTAAACAAATACCTCAATCATATTTTAACATTGGTTACATGCTGAAATAACATCTTGGGTACACTGGGTTAAATAAAATATTACAATTAACTTTCTTTTTACTTTTTTATTTTTTGAGACAGAGTTTCACTCATCACCCAGGCTGGAGTGCAGTGGTGTGATCTTGGCTCACTGCAACCTCCGTCTCCCGGGTTCAAGTGATTCTTCTGCCTCAGCCTCCCAAGTAGCTGGGATTACAGGTGTGCACCACCATGCCCAGCTAATTTTTTTTTTAGTAGAGACAGGGTTTTGCCATGTTGGCCAGGCTGGTCTTGAACTCCTGACCTTAGGTGATCCACCCGCCTCGGCCTCCCAAAGTGCTGGGATTACAGGCGTGAGCCACCACAACCTGTCTCTTTTTACTTTTTTAAATGTAGCTACTAGAAAACTTAAAATTATGTATGTGGTTCGCATTATATTTCTTTTCTTTTCTTTTTTTTTTTTTTTTTTTTTGAGACAGGGTCTCGCTCTTCACTCTGTTGCTCAGGTTAGAGTGTAGTGGTGTGATCAGGGCTCACTGCAGCCTTGACCTCCCAGGCTCAAGTGATCCTCTCACCTCAGTCTCCCAAGTGGCTGGGACTACTGGCACGTGCCACCACATCTGGCTAATTTTTTAATTTTTATTTTTGTAGAGATAGGGTTTTGCCATGTTGTCCAAGCTGGTGTCAAACTCCTGGGCTCAAGCAATCTGCCCACCTTGGCATCCCAAAGTGCTGGGATTACAGGCATGAGCCACCATGCCTGGCTGGTTCACATTATATTTCTAGTGGATAACACTGATCTATAGAACTGTTATCTTTACAACACTGGGTCTGTCATAACATAAACACAGTATATCCTTTCAAGTTATTTTGGTCTTTTAAAATTTCTTTAAATAAAATTTTCTGGTTTTTTCAACAGAGGTCTTACATAACTTCTGCTAGATTTATCATTAGGTATCTGAGAATTTTTACATTGTTGTAAACAGTAACCTCTTTGAAAATTCCATTTTTTTTTTTTTTTTTGAGATGGAATTTCACTCTTGTTGCCCAGGCTGGAGTGTAGTGGCACGATCTTGGCTCACTGCAACCTCCGCCTCCCGGGTTCAAGTGATTCTCCTGCTGCAGCCTCCCGACTAGTTGGGATTACAGGCGCCTGCCACCACGCCCGGCTAATTTTTTGTATTTTTAGTAGAGACAGGGTTTCGCCATGTTGGCCACGCTGGTCTCGAACTCCGGACCTCAGGTGATCTGCCCGCCTCGGCCTGCCAAAGTGCTGGGATTACAGGCGTGAGCCACTTTGCCCGGATAAAAATTCCATTTTCTTTTGCTAGTATAGAGACACAGAATAGATTTTTGTTTATTTACCTTGTATCCAGTAACTTTGTTAAACTCTTATTAATTCCAAGAATTTATATGATCACTGGATTTTCCTTTCTTTTTTGAGACAGGGTTTTGCTCTGTCACCCAGGCTGGGGTGCAGTGGAACCATCTCAGTCCACTGCAGCCTCAACCTCCTGGGCTCAAATGATCCTCCTGTCTTAGTCCCCATCCCCCACCCCCCAAAGTAGCTGGGAATACAGGTGCTTACCACCATGCCTGGCTAATTTTTGCATTTTTTTGTAGAGACAGGGTTTTGCTATGTTGTGCAGGTTGATGACTGGATCTTCTATGGATACAGTCATGTTATCTAAATAATGATAATTTTATTTCTTCTTTTAAACTTTATACTTTACTTTTTTGCTTGACTTACCATATTGGCTAGGACTTCCAGGACAATGTGGACAGAAGTGAAATAATGGGCATCCTTGTCATATTACAAATCTCAAAAGTAAAGCTTTCAGTATTTCACTATTAACATGAAGATAATATGAGTACTCTAAATCTATGCAGTCTGTTCATATTCAAACCATGTAATATTGATGAATTTCTTAGTTATTTCTTATACTACAGCCAACACTCTAAAATCTCATTTTTTTAGTGTGAAACATTTATTTTATTTTACTTTTTTTGAGATAGAGTCTCGCTCTGTTGCCCAGGATGGAGTACAGTGGTGTGATATCAGCTCACTGCAACCTCCACCTCCCGGGTTCAAGGGATTCTCCCGCCTCAGTCTCCCGAGTAGCTGAGACTACAGGTGTGCACTATCACACCCGGCTAAGGTTTGTATTTTTAGTAGAGATGGGATTTCACCATGTTGGCCAGGCTGGTCTCGAACTTCTGATCTCAAGTGATCCATCTGCCTCGCCCTCCCAAAGTGCCGGGATTGCATGCATGAGCCACGGCGCCCAGCCTAAAGCATTTATTTTAAAATCTCATCAAAATATCTATATTAAGGGAGTACTTACTTAAGAATCATAGTCATTGTTTCTTTTCGATCTTTTCCTTGGAAAGGTAGTGTACCAGTAAGCATTTCAAACTACAGAAAGGCAAAACAATCAGAAGTATTAGTCAATAAATATAAAATCTCAAGGTCAGAAGGCAAAAAAAGCATCATCTTAATTATATTCAAATATTTTAAAATTGCTATGTAATAAGTGTTTTCTATTTCTACCATATTCGTTACTGAAGTTCTTGATAATTCCTAAAACAACTGAGCTATACAGTTTTTTTTTTTTTTATGGAAATCAATCACATTTTTATTTTTGAGACAGGGCCTGGCTCTGTAGCCCAGGCTGGAGTGCAGTGGTGCAATCTCAGCTCACTGCAGTTTCTATCTCCTGGGCTCAAGCAATTCTCCCACCTCAGCTTCCCGAATAGCTGGGACTACAAGCCTGTGCCACCATGACTGGCTAATTTTGTACATATTTTTTTGTAGAAACAAGGTCTCAGTATGTTGCCCAGGTTGGTCTTGAACTCTTGGACTCAAGGGATCCTCCCCCTCCAGCCTCTCAAAGTGCTGGGATTACAGGCATGGGCCACCATGCTCAGCTTCAACAATCACATTTCAAATGGCAATTTTAAAGTGTAGATATGTGAACAATTTGATAAATATGCCAATTTCATATGAACTTACATTTTATTTTTTTTGAGACACAGTCTCACTCTGTCACCCAGGTTGGAGTGCAGTGGCACGATCTCGGCTCACTGCAATCTCCGTCTCCTGGGTTCAAGTGATTCTCCTGTCTGGGATTACAAGTAGCTGGGATTACAGGTGTGTGCCATCATGCCTGGCTAATTTTTTGTAGTTGTAGTAGAGATGGGGTTTCACCATGTTGTCCAGGCTGGTTTTACAGGCATGAGTCACCACGCCCAGCCTAATTTTTGTATTTTTAGTAGAAACGGGGTTTTACCATGTTGGCCAGGGTGGTTTCGAACTCCAGAGTTTAAGTGATCTGTCTGCTTTGGCCTCCCAAAGTGCTGGGATTATAGGCGTGAGCCACCACGCCTGGCAGAACTTATTTTATTTTTTTTGAGACGGTGTCTTGCTCTGTTGCCCAGGCTGGAGTGCAGTGGCATGATCTTGGCTCACTGCAACCTCTGCCTCCCAGGTTCTAGCAATTCTCCAGTCTCAGTCTCCTGTGTGGCTGGGATTACAGGCGTATGCCATCCTGCTTGGCTAATTTTTGTATTTTTAGTGGAGATGGGGTTTTGCCATGTTGGCCAAGCTGGTCTTGAACTGACATCAGGTGATCCACCCGCCTCAGCCTCCCAAAGTGCTAGGATTACAGGTGTGAGCCACTGCACCCGACCAAACGAACTTATTTTAAGGGTCACTTACTAATAGATTTCTGGACCAGTTTCTCCAAAAGAGTAAATACCATTAATGCTTTAGATTGTTACTATTAGCAGGAAATCTATGGTAATATATATATATATATTTTTTGCCTTTTCAAATTAGGACGAGATAGAAGCAGCTAATAGATTTCACAGTCCTTCTATACTGCATATAATAATTTTTCTTAGTTACTTATTACATATGGTATAAAATAAAGAAAATAAAAACACCAGTTTCTTTAATATTCACTGCTAATCCTCACTTAACAAACAACCTCCTTCCCCCCAAAAAAACCCCAAATTCAAACCTTACCATTAACACACCAAAAGACCACCAGTCAGCACTCTGAGTATGACCTCGACGATTAACTACTTCTGGAGCCATATACTCCACAGTTCCACAAAAAGAATATGCCTTCTTTTCATGGTCAATAGACTCTTTACTTAGGCCAAAATCTGCCAAAACAAATATAAATATCCTACATAAATTTGCACATGTAAATTTTAAACTTTGAGTTCTGACATTAATCATTTAAATTTTCTAATACAAGTTTTTTTCTGTTTTTGTTTTTTTGAGACGGAGTCTCACTCTGTCGCCCAGGCTGGAGTACAGTGGTGCCATCTTGGCTCACTGCAACCTCTGCCTCCCGGGTTCAAGTGATGCTCCTGCCTCAGCCTCCCAAGTAACTGGGATTACAGGCGTGCACCACCACGCCCAACTCATTTTTTTGTGTTTTTAATAGAAATGGGGTTTTACCATGTTGGCCAGGCTAGTCTTGAATTCCCGACCTCAAGTGATCCACCTGCCTCAGCCTCCCAGAATGCTGAGATTACAGGGGTGAGCCACCACGCCTGGCTCTAATACAAGTTTTTAATTTTAATACAGTGTATTACTCAATATTTGTACCTCAATCAACCTTAAAGGAAAGTATATATTGTAGGAGAAAATATTTTAATAAAATGAGGATTTTTTTTTTTTTACCTGTTAACTTGATGTGACCTTCTTCATCAAGAAGTATGCTGAAAAAAACAAAGAAAATCTTTTAAGAACACTAAACAGAGATTTATAGAAGCTAAGACTGAAATTACATCCTTAAGCATCAGATCACCATATTTATTCTAAAATATTGCTTTAGACTGTGAATAAGATGGCAAAGGCAAAGGAGGAACAAATTATTTTTTGGACACACATTTATAACAAATCCCAAAGGCAATGCCATAAACTTGTACTAATATGCCAGGGGTACTTGAAAATTATTAGGAAAAGAATCAAATCACCTGTACTCTTCCCAGCTGCTCTTTCTAATGCCTTTCTACAGACGTAGTTTGACTAAATCCCCTAGTGCCTGCATTAATAGACAGAGGGTCCACAAATTTAATTCAAAAGCATCAGACGTGTCATTCTCTTGGTTATTTTATTTTGCCTTTTTTTCCTTTTTGTGGAGAATAGGGTCTCACTACGTTGCCCAGGCAGGTCCTGAACTGCTGGGCTCAAGCTATCCTCTTGCTTCTGCCTCCCTAAGTCCTGGGATTATTCCCTAAGGTGTGAGCCACTGCGTGCCCAGCTGTCTTGGTCATTTTAAAGGTATCTGACTCAATCATTATTTCCTTATTATTATTTTTTTTCCTGACACGACCTTTACACAATCTTCTTCTCCCTCCCCATACTCATTGTTTTTCATTGATCCCTCCCTTCACTATACATATTCTCCAGGTTTTCTCTCTTCCCCCAAAACTGTGAGCTCCTAGAAGGTTTGACCTTATTCATCTTTATAGCTCAGTGTCTGGCAGTGTACAGTACAAATAAGAAATGCTGAATAAATAAGGCCTGTTTGCAAAGGGCCTACAGGGCATTCCAAATAGTTTGGGCTTCTTCTCAAGGACAAGGGAGACCATAAAAGGTGTACATTCATGGAGGGTAGAGAAATTTACAGAGAAAATAAAGTGCACTTAGTGAACTCACTGGATCATAATAAAGAACAACTGGAGAATGACACTCACATTTCTGGCTTGAGCAGATACTTGAGTGGAGAGTAATGCTATTAATCAAGGAGCTACAGAAAGGAGAGAGTACTAAGCTGTAAGCCAATAATTGTGTTAAGTTGGTGCAGAAGTAATTAAAAGTAATGGCAAAAACTGCAATTGCTTTTGCACCAACCTAATATTTCTGGATAGGTATGGGGTCAAGCAATAAACTGTTTCACTTATATTTAAAGCTATCCCACAATATAGGCATTTCCTTACTTTTAACTAAAAAATGTGCAAGTCAAATTTTGTTACAAAATTTTACTATAACAAAAATATTACCAACCTTTCTATTTCATAAATGCAAACATAATTACAACAAAGTTTACCACTGAAGGTAATTCAGTAGGGACATATTTTTCAAGTTTCTTTCATCACAAGCACTTGTTATGAAAAATATTAGTATTGATTATGCTTAATTATGAAGAGATCAACACATTTAGAGAATATAAAGGGCATTATTAGGTACTATAGAAATCATCCTCCCTTCTAATGAATACACGAAAAACAGTTCTAAAAACAAAACAAACTTCAAGTCATTCTTGGTAATTCTGAAAGAAAAAAGGATAATATGGCTGAAAGGGCATTAGTTGTGCCTTCTATAGCAAATGCATTCTTTTAAGATAACCATGCTTATAGTGTATCTTTGAAAGAAAAAGTCAACTGTATCACTCTTAATAAACAACATTCCTTTTCAATGGTTACTAATTATTTTTAGTCATATTTATTATAACAGAGTTCTAGTTTAAAAGAATCTGAAAAACCCTTAACAGTTCATAAAATATTTGGCCTAAAAATTTAAATTCCTCCCAAGTTCTGTATGATGGTATTTACTTGTATGATTTACCAAGTAAGTGTTATTTCGAATTAATAGCATCATCTAGACATGTATGTTTAAGATCTTAATATAAGCAATCTTCTCTACATCTGATCTTATTAAAGCCTTGAGACAAGGCTCATACTTTAATATAACTTTATGACCAATGCCAATACAATGGTCTATGGTAAATATATTCAATTAAATAGCATAAAACACATTTTTATGAATGTTTAATCTTATGTTTATAGTAATTTTTCTAAGGACTATATGCTTGAATATTCATTCTCACCAACAATTATATTTTGTGTCACAATAGTTATAAGTTGGGAAAATAATCAGGAAAACTCAGCAGTTATTTGGGGAATAAAAACAAAACCATATGAAACTTATCCAAAAACAATAAAAAACAAACATAAAATATAAAAGTATAACAATTTCTAAATGATCACTTAGAAGAGTTCCAGATGAGCATTTCCCCTCTTCCGGTGTTAATATAGAATTTACATTTCATACTAACATTTTTTTTTTTTTATTACGCTTTAGGTTCTAGGATACATGTGCAGAACGTGCAGGTTTGTTACATAGGTATACACATGCCATGGTGGTTTGCTGTACCCATTAACCCATAATTTACATTAGGTATTTCTCCTAATGCTATCCCTCTCCTAGACCCCAGCTCCTGACAGGCCCCAGTGTGTGATGTTCCCCTCCCTGTGTACATGCGTTCTCATTGTTCAACTCCCACTTATGAGAACATGCAGTATTTGGTTTTCTGTTCCTATGTTAGTTTGCTGAGAATGATGGTTTCCAGCTTCATCCATGTCCCTGCAAAGGACATGAATTCAGCCTTTTTTATGGCTGCATAGTATTCCATGGTGTATATGTGCCACATTTTCTTTATCCAGTCTAGCATTGATGGGCATTTGGGTTGGTTCCAAGTCTTTGCTATTGTGAATAGCGCTGCAATAAACATGCATGTGCATGCGTCTTTATAGTAGAATGATTTATAATCATTGGGGTATATACCCAGTAATGGGACTCCTGGGTCAAATGGTATTTCTGGTTGTAGATCGTTGAGGAATCGCCACACTGTTTTCCACAATGATTGAACTAATTAACACTCCCACTAACAGTGTAAAAGCGTTACTATTTCTCCACATCCTCTCCAGCATCTGTTGTTTCCTGACTTTTTAATGATTGCCATTCTAAGTGGTATGAGATGGTATCTCATTGTGGTTTTGATTTGCATTTCTCTAATGACCAGGGATGATGAGCTTTTTTTTCATATGCTTGTTGGCCACATAAATGTCTTCTTTTGAGAAGTGTCTGTTCATATCCGTAATATTCAAAATTCTTGATAAATATGATGGTTGTACAACTCTGTGAATATACTAAAAATCAATGAATTATACACTTTTCATTTTTTGAGACTGAGTTTCACTCTTGTCACCCAGGTTGGAGTGCAGTGGCACCATCTCAGCTCACTGCAACCTCCACCTCCTGGATTCAAGCGATTCTCCTGCCTCAGTCTCTCGAGTAGCTGAGATTACAGGTGTGCGCCTCCACGCCCGGCTAATTTTTGTATTTTTAATAGAGATGGGGTTTCACCGTGTTGGCCAGGCTGGTCTCAAACTCCTGACCTCAAGTGATCCACCTACCTCGGCCTCCCGAAGGGCTGGGATTACAGGCATAAGCCACTGCATCCAGGCAATGATTTAACATATGAATTACAACTCAATAAAGCTGTTTAAAAATATTCCTGGTAGAGCAAGGCTTGTGCTTATATGCTTATAAAAGGCGGGGGGGACCCTTTCTTACTCAGTGGTAAACATTAACAAATTAAATTAAAACAGAAGTGTGTACAATTTAAATAATATCCGCTTCTTGATGACTGTTACTATCAAACCTGTGGGAAATTTGCTCAATCTCACACTTAAAATTTGAAATTACATGGAGAAGAAAATTTTCGATAAATGGTATTTGGGGGAAAGAAAGGGTTAGCTCTATACCAACCCTCCTACCAAAAAGTTTCTAAAAAATGGAGTTAAAAGAAAAAAAAAAGAAACTATAAAATTAGAAGGAAAATATCTGATCACAGAACTCAGGAAAGCCTAAGAATGAAAGTCAGACTAAATCACAAAAGAAGACTGGTAGATCTGCCTGAAGAAAAAAAATGCATAAATTAAACAACATAAAGTTGAAATGGAAAGACTAGAAAAAATGTAATTTTTTTTTTTTTGAGACAGGGTCTCACTCTGTTGCCCAGGCTGGAGGTGCAACGGAGCGATCTTGGCTCACTGCAGCCTCAATGCGCCAGGCTCAAGCAATCCGCCTGCCTCAGCCTCCCGAGTAGTCGGGACTACAGGCGTGTGCCACCATGCCCAGCTAGTAGTTTGTAGAGACGGGGTTTTGCCATGTTGCCCACACTGGTCTCCAACTCCTGGGCTTATGCAATTCAGCCTCCCAGAAGTGCTTGGATTACAGGTGTAAGCCACCATGCCAGGGCAAAAATAACATTCCAAAAGAAAAATGAACAAAGGCCATGAGCAGAAAATTCACACAAAAATACAAATTGCCAATGAATGTAGATTTCAACCTCATTAAAAATTAAAAAATGGGCCGGCTGTGGTGGCTCATGCCTGTAATCCCAATACTTTGGGAGGCTGAGGCAGGTGGATCATCTGAGGTCAGGAGTTCGAGACCAGCCTGGCCAACATGGTGAAACCCTGTTTCTACTAAAAATACAAAAATTAGCTGGGTGTGTTGGCAGGCACCTGTAATCCCAGCTACTCGGGAGGTTAACACAGGAGAATTGCTTGAATCTGGGAGGTGGAGATTGCAGTGAACTGAGATTGCACCACTGCACTTCAGCCTGGGCAACAAGAGCAAAACTTCATCTTTAAAAAAAAAAAAAAAAATCAAAGAATGCACACGAAAACAGTATTTTTTAATTAAATGAGATTTTTAAAGTATGAAACTACAGTGTTAGCAGAGATGTGAAGCACAGGCACGCTAGGGTAATACTGTGGAGTTTCATGAAGTCACTTGATTTTTTTATAATCTCCTAAACAATTATATTACATTGTATTCAACTTAGTAGCATGATTCCTTACTTTTCTGGTTTTAAGTCTCTATAAATTATTCCCAGGCTATGTAGATGGTCTAAAGCAAGTGCAAGTTCAGCCAAGTAGAATTTGACATCTTCTTCTGTGAACATCACCTAGAATAAAACAATAATTTTTCTAAATTTATTTTCTTTTTGTGTCTGTAATTTTTAAAGTTCCACTCTAGAGTTTAAATATCCTAAAAATTTTATAAATATGATAATTATACATAGCTTTGTTTACAATTTACTCATGAAAGAAATTTGCAAAATTATCTAATCAGTCAACCAATCACTTACTAAATACTAACTATACACTATGGGAGAAATAATTTTACATTTTGTTGTTAAGTAACAAGTATATTCAGGTTGTGCCACTGTTGTCCCATGACAGTAACATTTTAGAAATGAAAAGTGATCTTTAAAATGCACACTTCATTTCCAGCACTAATTGTTTAAGGATAACTTGTTGATACATTATTGCTTCTGGAAAAAACTATAAAAGAAGCAGAGTTAAGACAAAGACTGTTTGTCAATTTAAAGTCCTGCTTTCAGAATAAATTCAAAAGGTAGGAAAAGAACTCTTTTTGGGTCTGATTCTTCAAGAATCTTGTGCCACTAGAGAAAATACAGTAAGCATAATACTGAAATATAACAAAGCTTTAGTTCAAACAGGATGCATATAAATAGATTAAAAATAGAGATTAATTATATACCTCTTTGGATAAGCGTGTAAACAAATCTCCTCCCCTGAGAAAATCCAAAATAAGATACAACTTCCCTTCAGTTTGAAAAGCTGAATGAAGAAATGAAAATTTTCATTTAGTTCACCGTAATGTTTTTAGGCTTACATTAGGTCATTCACAAATGAATATTTTAGCAAATTAATTATATCAAATGTCCAAACTTACTTTTACTTAGAAGAAAACCACTGATTTATCTTAGTTTCCATGTGGAAATGTTAAATACAGTGCTTCTTATTATAGAATCACTAGATTTTCAACAGGCAAGTCACTCAGGAATACACCAGTTCTAAACCCATGATACATAAGAAAAACTCCTAACAAAAAACGACTTACTTAACTACAAAATAACATACAAAAACCATGCCACTAGCTACAGAAAAAAATGTGGGTTGGTTAGATTTAATCACACATAGTAAGAATCATCACACCTTTACCCACTGAGAAAAGGCATATGGCTTTGGGGAAAAGAACAGCAGTGACAATGGTTTTAGGATGTTCACATTAGGGATCTCTTTGGCCTTTGGGGTTGGCTAACACATATAGGCTATAAAAGGCTAGTATATTATTATTCATTATTATTACAATAAAAAAGCAATAATTATCATTACCTGTTCCTATGGCTACCACTCAGAAACTAACTTTATAATATTTTTTTAAAACATAAGCTAAACACAATAAAAGCTTCTAAAATTTGTCTAAGAAATAATGGTTTAATTTTCATGACTTTTTACTATAAAAGATCTGCTAACCACATACAAATATATATATATATATTTATATTAGTTTATCTGAATGTCCTCAGGGATTCTGAGGGATGAGGTGAAGGGATGATGTGGGAGATGGTTCATACTTACCATAATGCAACTTGACAATAAAAGGATGATTAACCTCTACCAAGATATCACGTTCCATTTTTGTCCGAACTCGGTCTCGAACTATAAAAGATTGTATGTATGCTACATTGTAATATCTTTCAAAGATAATCTTCAAAACAAATTCTTTTTGGTGCCCATGTTAAATAAAATTTTGCTTATGTGTACTAAAACGTGAATGTTTTGTCATTCTTGAATTTACAAAATAAATAATGATATCTTTTACTACATTACATAACCAAAGAAAGTAGTGTATATTTATAAAATCCATGCTTTTAAGTTGGAAAAAATACAGAGAAAATATTAGGTATTGGCTTTAACATCAAATGCACAAGTATTTTAATCACAGCTGTGACAAATGACAAAAAAGCATGCGACTTTTAAAAAACAAGGCATCCTAATAGTAAAACATAAAAAACAAATAGGTTTCAACATTCCATCAGTCCTACCAATCAAACTCAACAAACATTCATTAAGCATACCTAAAATGGGGCAGACATGGGGTAAAGGACAGTTATATCCAAAGAGATCTATTTTGAGGGAAGAAGAAAGGAAGCAAGAGGGAGAGAGAGAGAACATACTGTGGTACAGCTGAAAGAACAAACGTTTTTTGGAGTTTAGACAGAAAGATATGAATTCAGATCTGTGCAATCTTTTTTTTGACAAAAACTTAAGCATCACAAGATCTGTACAATCACAAGCAAGATACTTATTTAAATTATTTGAGACTCAGTTACCTTTCGGCTATACAATGGGGATAACACTACTGTAGCTTTGAGGAGCATGTGACCATTTGAGATAAGGTATGTACCTAGAGCCTGGTATGTATGAGATATTCAATTAAATGGTAGCTATTGTTATTATATCCAAAGTAGCACCATGAATATGATTAAGGGATAAAATAATTTACTACCAGCAATGAGTACTGCGGGATTCAGAGAAGGGCAAGATCCGTCTTACTTGCATAGGAAGGCTAGAAGAAAGATGTAGGGTCAGGGCGCAAGCTTTAAGACTTTTGGAGGGGATATTTAGATGGGTAGGAAGGATAGGCCCTAGAAAACAAGAGTCTAAGCACGGAGTACCCAGTGCAAGCAAAGACATGAAGGCATGAATGATGAACAAGAAGGAATCAAATGAGATTTACTACTGTGCCAAGGTGAAATGGGGAGGATCCAGATTGACAAGTTGGAATGCCAAGATGAATTTACATTTGACCCTGTGAGCAAAGCTTTTATTCAGCAACCAAATATTTCCTGAGCAAAGTGTATGTGCAATGCACTAGGGATATACATACAAATAAGATAATCTTCAAGAAGCTCATGATCCAGTGGGAAGGACAGACAAGTAAATAAATGATTATAATACATTCTAAGTACTCTGAATGGTTATATGAAACATTAAAATAGAACGAATAGGAGACTCTCTGGTGGAGGGAGAAAGTTGAGTTGGTTTTATTTTCAGTTTAGGGTGAATGCAGATATTTAAAATATAGAAATAAGACCTCTGGGGAAAATAAACAAAGCAGCTAAAAAATGCCCTATTTTTTCCATTCTACCAGTTTTCTATCCCCAACTGGGAGATTTTCATGCCACTGACTGAAAATGGGCAAATCAGAAATAGGAATCAATTGCTCTTGATGTCTATGCAGCTCTTTTAACTGACCTGTCCAGTTAGTATATCAAATTCAATAGCAATCTCTGATTTCACTACCTTGCCCTATTGATACAACTCTGGTGTCTTCCTTGTTATATCTGATATGCCCTCTTTTTTTTGAGATAGGGTATCACCGTCGCCCAGGCTGGACTGCAGTGGTGCGACCTTGGCTTACTGCAACCTCCCCCTCCTGGTTCAAGCGATTCTCCTGCCTCAGCCTCCCGAGTAGCTGAGATTACAGGCTTGCGCTACCATACCTGGCTAATTTTTGTATTTGTAATAGAGACGGGGTTTCACCATGTTGGCCAGGCTGGTCTCAAACTCCTGACCTCAGGTGATCCACCTGCCTCGGCCTCCCAAAGTGCTGGGATTATAGGCATGGGCCACCATGCCCAGCCTGATATGCCCTTTGTACTTTGTATGTGAGTGAAGTTTATCACCAATACCTGCTGATATTTCTAGTTCTAGTCTAGCTTAAATCTATCCTTTTCTCATTATTATCACACAATTTTGGATTGGTTCCTATCACCTTAAAGGTGGATTCCAAAGTCCTACATCTTTCAGTAAGTATACAAGGCTTATCACTTAAAAATACCTCCTCTGCTCAGTAAGCAGCAAAAATATCCATCGATACATGCACTGTATATCCCTCTTCTCTTATTTTACCACAATGAAAAGAACAATTATTTGGGAGTCAAGAACTACAGTTTAGTGGCTATACTAATAACTAGATGAACTCATAACTACCTTGGTCAAATAATTTCATTTCTCTGGATTTCCTGTTTCCTCCTCTATAAAATGAAGGATTGGAACCAACATGATTTTCTTGTGAGATAGTTTTCTCTTCAACATTTCCTTATATGTAACATTGATGAGACCTTGTTTAACTGAAAATGAGCAGTGAGAGTCCTTCACTAAAGAATTCCTTCATTTTGTCTAAGGTAGGCCTGTGTCATAATTCTAATCTCGTTTCTTTTGTTTATGTAAAGACCTAGTGACAATTCTAAATCATCCTATCATGAGGAATTTTGATTAGTATATACTAATTCAGAAGAAGGCATGTTTTATATTGGCCAGCTTCTAATCCCAACACAGAATTCGTTAATACTAACTCATGCTGGCAAAGCAACTAGATTCCTCTGAAATATTTTTTCTTCTAGAGTAATTATTAGATTTAAGCCCTTCTTGACTGAACATGAGAATGAAGAAGAAGAAATGTTGTTTATGTTTCTAGGACTATGTATTAAGAAACCTTTTTAAGCAGTTTACAAAAGCTTTTAGACAAACAGACCACTTTAATAGGATAGAAGTCCCCACTAACTTTATCTAACGTTATTGACTTCTATTTGGCCCCATTTATCGTATTAATAGGAACTTTAAAATGGGAAGAGACTTCTGGTTAAACATGGATATTCTACTCTCTACATTCTCCCAAAACCCCATGGAAATGACAATAATGGAAAAACTGCATCAACTCACAAGGACAGGAAGCAATAGTAGAAGATGGGTAAGTGGTAAACTAACAAAGCAGACCAGAGAAAGCTAAAAATCTAAGCCTAAGGAAAGGAAGCCAATGAAAAATAAGCAAATTCTTGCCATTGAACTCTTTCCAATCAGCTTTCTAGCAGTTGACTCTTAAAGAAAAGATAGCAAAAGATCCCCAAGCATTTGGATAAAGGCTCTAAACATGAAAAACATCAAAATAAACAGAAAAAATGGAATAAAGGGAAACAAACAATATGAGGAACAGAAGATAACTTAAACACAACACAACAAAACAAAACTCATTCTTGTAATTTATGTCCATTGTGGGAGCAAAGATAATATGGCACCTCACCCTTTTTAAAGCTTCTTGTTCTTGTTTAAAAAGGGTGGTGGGGTGGAGGAAGGAACAAGTATCCTCAACAAATAAACTACAAGAAAAAGATAAGAAATAGAGAAAGAGCTCATAGATGAAAAGACTTAAAAAGATATCAACCAATTGCAAAGTTGAGACCTTATATGTATGAATCCTAATTTAAACAGACTGCATAAAGAAACACAAATTTTAATAGTAGGGACAACTAGCAATGTGAACAAAGACTGGATATCTTTATGCTTATTTTTAAGGTATGATAATACAGTTGAATTATTTCTTTTAGGAGTCTTTTTTTTTGAGAGAGAGTCTCGCCCTGTTGCCCAGGCTGGAGTGCATTGGCGTGATCTCGACTCACTGCAACCTCTGCCTCCCGGGTACAAACAATTCTCCTGCCTCAGCCTCCCGAGTAGCTGGGATT
Source organism: Theropithecus gelada (assembly GCF_003255815.1). Lineage (NCBI taxonomy): Eukaryota > Metazoa > Chordata > Mammalia > Primates > Cercopithecidae > Theropithecus > Theropithecus gelada. The sequence goes on from NC_037689.1 coordinate 41,929,844, forward strand.
ACAGGTGCCCGCCACCATGCCCAGCTAATTTTTGTATTTTTAGTAGAGAGGGGATTTCACCATATTGGTTGGCCAGGCTGGTCTCAAACTCCTGACCTCGTGATCCACCTGCCTCAGCCTCCCAAAGTGCTGGGATTACAGGCGTGAGCCACCGTACCCAGCCAGGAGTCTATCTTTTAGAGATATATACTAAAATATTTATGAAGAAATTCTATAGTATCTGAGATTTCATTCAAAATATCAAGAGGAGAAGGAGAACACTGATGAAAAAAGGCTGACCATGAGTTGATAAATGTTGAAGCAGGGAGAAGGGTATATGGGGGCTCACTATATTCTTCTGTCTTTTTCTTAAATGTTTGATACTTTCCATAATTAAAAAATGTTTTAATGAAATAATCAGAGAACAAGAAAATCTAGGAAATGAAAAGCGATGGCAGAAACAAAAAGGTCAATAGAAGGGTTGGAAGATGGTTGAAGAAATTTCACAGAAAACAGAAAAAATGGAAAATAGAAGATGGAAAAATAAAGAAAATTAAGGAACAATTCAGGAAGTTTAACCAACATATTCCAAAGAGTAGCACTTACAAATGTAGAATAAATGACAAAAACTTTCCCAAGACTGAAGAAATGAGTTTTTAGGTTGAAAGAGACCACCTCATATATGATATGACATAGTTTTAGAAACCCACACTCAAGAATACCACTATACAAATTTCAGAACACCAGGAATAAAGAGTAGATTCTAAAGACTTCCAAAGAGGAAAAGCAGCTTACACACAAAGGACTGGGAGTGAGACCAGCAATTAACTTCATCACTATAACACAGGAAACTAGAAGACAATGGAAGCAACACCTTCAAATATCTGGTGGAAAATTCTTTCTGACCTAGAATTTTATACTCAGCCAAATTATAAACTAAGTGAGGGGGTAGAATAAAGCCATTTCCAGACATGGAGGGTCACAAAAAATTTAGTATCCATTTACTCATTCTGAGGTAGCTATGAGAAGACGTGTTCCATCAAAACTAAAAAGTAAACTGAGAAAAAAGTAGGTACAGAATTTAGGAAAAGAGACTGAATACAGAAAAGAAGTGAAGGAAATGTGACTCTAGTATACTATTTCGTTTAGCTAGGAACAATTTTTATAAAGCTATAACAATGAAAACATTATTGGGAAGATGTGAAAAAGGAATCTGTGAGTGGGTGGCAGCATGAGAGAACTGAATCTTAGTCTTCCATGTTAGAAAGGCAATAGATTATGTCTCCAAATGAAAACAAAGACTTGCAATATAAAAGTGTTGAATATAAATGTTAATGGCAGCAGCTAAAGAGATGAAAGTCATTGTCTCTGGGGTTCAAGAATTAGGATAGGCAGGAGGGTGGGCAAAGCATAGCTATGTTATATGATAAGACTCTACAGATATTCTTTTGATAAAAATTTAAGAACACATTCAGAATTATTCAGCAGTTTAAAGTTCCAGTAAGTCAAATATTTTCATTTTTCTATGATCTCTTTTATAGCTTATATCTATAAAATTTTACATACTTGTAGTAGCCCAATTTGTTCTAATTTTCACTACATTCATTTTTGTAATTACATTTAAGATACTTTATTTTAATAATATCCTAAGTGGTAAACCATAATTTTATAACATTCCTCTATTTTTCCTTATTAAAAATTTTTTTTTAGGGACAGGATCTCCCTCTACCCAGGGTGGAATACAGTGGTGCAATCAAAGCTCATTGTAACCTTGAAGACCTGGGCTCAAGTGATCCTCCTGCTTTAGCCCCCCCCAGTCAGCTGGGACTACAGGCACACACCACCATGCCTGGCTAATTATTCGATTTTTTGTAGAGATGAGGTCTCACTATGCTGCCCAGGCTGGTCTTGAACTCCTGAGTTCAGGCAATCCTCCCACCTCAGCCTCCCAAAGTGCTGGAATTATAGGAATGAGCCACTATAACTGGTCACAATTCCTCTAGTTTTCCAGTGTGTATGTGAGTTCTAACTTCTTGCTACTGTAAATAATGTTGCAACAAGAATTTTCAAGCCTATGAATCCATTTTTTGAAGCTATTTCCTTAGGTTAATGTAGCAGCAATAATGGCTTTCCAATGTATGCTGCCATCATATGAAATAACATGCATTCATCTCACTCTGTCACCCAGGCTGGAGTGCAGTGGTGTGATCACAGCTCACTGCAACCTCAAACTCCTGGGCTCGAGAGATCCTCTTGCCTCAGCCTCCAGAGTAGCTAGAATCACAGGCTTGCACCACTACACCAATCTGATTTTATCTTCATTTTTTGTAGAGACAGGGTCATGCTATATTACCCTAGCTGGTCTTGACCTCCTGGCCTTAAGCCATCCTCCCGCCTCAGCCTCCCAAAGTGCTAGGATTACAAGTGTGAGCCACTATGCCCAGCAAACTTTATTATTTTAATATGCATCTTTGACTTTCACCAAAACTGAACATTTCCCCAAAGATTATTTATCTCCGTGTGTAAACTTTATTCAAAATCCTCCAGATGGAGGATATAATGGTATTTCTTATCAATTCCTAACTCCTTCATTCTTTTTACATTTATTAGTTGGAATTATATTGCAAGAAAGAGTTTTCCCTTTTCCCCCATTAATTAATTTATGAATTAACCTATGGCTTCTTATTTTATTCAACTGGGTCGTAATCTATCACTATCATTTATTATTGCAATGTTTAAGTTGCCCCAGATTTGGCCAGTAGAAGCCCCTTAGCTAACTCCTTATATTAATATATTTTCCTGTCTTCCTATTTATACTATTTTTCATTATATGAAATGTCAAAAATTTTTAAATTACTAATTTGTTTGTAATTTGCTCAATATTTTCTCACAAGTTTCCTAGATGTGTTAAGTTGTAAAATTCAGTTAGGGTGGAGTTTGTTACGGTGTTATTTTCCAGGTTGCTCAGGGGTATTTCTTTTTTTTTTTTCTTTTTTTTCTTTTTTTTGAGACAGAGTTTTGCTCTTGTCGCGTAGGCTGGAGTGCAGTGGTGCGATCTCGGCTCACTGCAACCTCCGCCTCCCGGGTTCAAGCGATTCTCCTGCCTCAGCCTCCCGAGTAGCTGGGATTACAGACACCCACCACCATGCCCGGCTAATTTTTTTTTTATTTTTATTTTTATTAGAGACAGGGTTTTGCCATGTTGGGCAGGCTGGTCTCAAACTCCTGACCTCAGGTGATCCGCCTGCCTCGGCCTCCCAAAGTGCTGCGATTACAGGCGTGAGCCACCGTGCCCGGCCTCTTCCTAACTACTTTTTACCTATGAGAACCAAATCCTGCATTAGGGTTTTCAAAATCACAGGCTCAGAATAAAAACTTATTTGGAGACCAGAAGTCATAAAATCCTTTAGAATAAAAGCATTTGGCACCCAGTAAATCAGTACATTTTAAAAAACATTAAAATAATTACATAAATCTGAAGATGAATCAAACCCAGTTTTAATCTTCTAAATGTCTACTTGTATAAAACCCAATATAAATTTATAATACTTCTTTTATACATGGCAACTCTGGTACTCACTAGTTAAATGATTCCTAGCCCAGTAGGAAAAATTCACTAAAAGTCAATCTAAATTTAAAGCTGGTAACAGGAACCTATTCAGAATGTAAATAACATGCCAAGGAGTCCCATGAGCTCTATTGAGACCTTTCAGTTTGTTTAGACTACACGAACACTACAAATAGCAGCAACACTTACCTTTCAGTGTGGCCTTCTTCAATACCTTCATGGCATAAAGCTGCCTAGCATCAGAGCCTGAGATTTTTTTAACTAAGAAAACCTGTATTTAAATAAGAGAAAATAAATATTACAAAGTGGTACAAACTATACCTTTGTTAAAATAAGACCCTGCTATAATAGTTTATTATAATAGATTCAGATATACTGTAGATTATTTCCCCTAAAATGTATCAATTATAAATACTAGTTATAAACAGTAGTTATAACTTGGGGTGTCAATATAAGTGAATACATTTTTTTCCATTTTGTTGTTTGCCAGTTCCCAAAGAGCATGTAACACATTAAGACAGACAAAAAAAAAAAAAAAAAAACCCCAAAAAACCTTAAACTACATATGTATGAATTAGATGGAAAAAATCCCAAAATGTTTAAAGTATAACAGGTGGTATGATGGCTCTGCTTTTAACAAAACAGAAATTCTATTGAGCTCATCAAAATTGTTTTACAGGGGTTCCTCTTGACCACAATTTCCTGTTGATACAAGTACTCACTGATGAAGGGTCTTTTCTGTATACAAAGGTTGTATATAAATCTCACTGCTCAGCACAACAATTTAAAACACTTATATTGGGCCAGGAGCGGCTGCTCACGCCTGTAATCCAGCACTTTGGGAGGCCCAGGAGGGTTGATCACCTGAGGTCAGGAGTTTGAGATCAGCCTGGCCAACACGGTGAAACCCCGTCTCTACTAAAAATACAAAATTAGCCAGATATGGTGGCTGGCACCTGCAATCCCAGCTACTTGGGAGGCTGAGGCAGGAGAATCACTTGAACCCGGGAGGCAGAGGTTGCAGTGAGCCGAGATCACACCATTGCACTCCAGCCTGGGCAACAAGAGCCAGACTCCGTCTCAAAACAACAACAACAACAAAAACGAAAAACAAAAACAAACAAAAAGAAATGGAAGAATCCTGTGCACAAATATTTAATGTGACGTAAGTCAGAACCCACCTCCCCACCTTTTTATGGTCAAATTATTGCATACACCTAAACATGAAGAACACAATTCTCAGGTATGTTATTGGGCATCCTGACTTTCCAAATATTTGTGCAAAATTAATAAAGCCTGTTCTAAATAATTCATGGTCATTCTATATCATGGCTAATACAAGACTACCAATACATCCTTTCTACTCATTTTGACCATTAGGTTCATGATTATTTCCATTGAACCTTTAAATAGATATGCCAAATAGATTTGAATTTCAACTCCTTTTCCCTATCCATTCTTTTGTAGCAGTGTTCTTATGCTGCCACAGGTGGGAAGAAGAGAAGCAGTCACAATCAATAATTAAGTTTAGGATCTGCTTTCATTCATCTGAATTAGCACATCAGGCTATTAGCACAAAATTAAAAAATGATTCATTTGACTGATTCTAGGACAAGGCAGAGTTTCTCACTTTGAGAAATTGTGCCAAGTCAATGGGCAATGACCCCAAATCAAGTGAAGAGCACCACAACTTGCAGAGAAACCCTGATGCAGGGTATGTTGCTTTCCTATAATCACCACCCCTTTCACCATGCCCCACGCTTTAGCTCCTTTCAGCCAGTTAGTGGGGAGCCAACCTAGGGAGAGAAAAGCATCATTAACCAGGGTGGATCTAAGCTCTGGAATGATGTTTAAGTATTAAGGGTAATCAGAGATGATTAATATTTTTGATGGAAATAAAATTTGATTAGGTAGAGATAATTAGGATTTATTTGATATTTAATCATCCTTAAGATTCCCTAACCAAGTTTCTTGGTTCCATTCTGTAAGAAAAATTCTCCTGGTGAATTCCAAACTTTCAACTGTTCTTTGAATCCATCTTCTTATAACACTCCAGCACTTCTTAGTTTGCAAAGTACTTTCACAACCATTTGTAACAAATCATTGTGTCGATTTTGGGAGGCAGACCTACTAGGCAATGCCTATTTTATAGCTGTCCAAACTAGGGCTTAGGGGGTTAAGTAATTTGCCCAGTGTCACAGTGGAGGTACTGGGACAAAGTCCGTGTCAGTCACCCAGCATTCTGCTTCTGCTCAGGGTGCTGTTTATCTGTTCCCTTTGGCCAGTAACCAGCCAAGCCCAGCAGGAGCAGCAGCGGTCCCAGCTGCCATCACTTCCTCCACCAGAGCATTTCTGACCTTTCCTCACTCCCCCATGAAGCTATTCTAGTCTCTGACAGGTCATCCCTGTTTCCTTGGCTTACTGTGGCCTTTCAGAATGAGTAAGAAAGGAGACAACCTATTTTGAATGTTTGGTATTTATAGTATGATATTTAAGTTACTTTTAAAGATGTAAAGGGAGAAGCATGCTAATTCCAAGAACTTAAATATTCTGTTCCCTGAAAATCTAATGTATAAAAATTACCCATCTATTTGGTTTTGAGTGGTGTGATAATTTAATACCAGATATTATGTGCTTCGCCTTTTATCATTTAATTCTCACTACTCTCCTATGGGGTCAGAACTATTACACACTCATTAATTCTTTCCAGAATTATATGCCAGGCACTGTGCTACTGGTTCAATGCTGAGACTTGATACAAGGCATGACCCTTCACTCATGGAACATTTAGTCTAGTGGGGGAGACAGCCATTAAACAAATGAAAAACTGCAATTGTGGCAAGTGCCATGAAGATGAGGTATATAATGTTCTGAGAGGGTATAACCAGGGAACATAACCTGGGAAGGATGCAGGGAAAGCCGCCTTGAGATCACAGGTGCAAGAGGAGCTAATCAGCTGAGGAAGAGGCAGGGGTAGAGCAGAGTGTTTCAGGCAGAAGGAATAAAACATGGAAAGGCTTTCTAGCAGGATGGAGCTTAAGGACTTGGTCCTGCTTAAGGACCAAAGAAGGCAGCCAATGTGACCTGAACACAGAGAGTGAAATGAAAAGTATGAAAACTGATGCTGGAGAGGTAGCTAGAGACCAGACTGAGGGGCTCCTCAGCCATCTTAAGAATTCATCTTTATTATAAAAGCAAAGAGAGGCCACTGAAAGGTTATGAGGGGTAGAGTAAAAGATTAGTTCACGCTGGCTATCATGTAAATAATCGATCAAGGCAAGAATACATTTGGAAAGACCCAGTTAGGGGACTCCGTCAATAGACCAGGAAGAAAGGTGGTAGCATATTCTGGAGGGGTGGCAGGCAGGCTTTGAGAAATCTTTACTGAATCTACAGCACTTGGTGACAGATAAGACTGGCCAGGTCAGAGTGGGATAGGGGAGGTAGGGACTAGAAATATACACCAAGAATGCTTCCCAAGTTTCTAAATTGCTTAATGAGAGAAAAATGAAATAGAACAGTTTGAGGCTTAGGGAAAGATCATGAGTTTGGTCTTAGACACTTTGACTTTAAAGTGCTTTTAAGACACAGAAAAAGAGTAAGCAGCTGTGCATAAGAATTCAGAGCTTGGAGGAGCAATCTAGATTGGAGATATAAATCTGTTATGTCAGCTGTATGTGAGTTACAATTAAGATAGTGGGCACAGAGAAAATCAATTAGTAGAGTATTAGTAATAGAGAAGAAGGCAGCCTAGAATCGAACCTTGGAGAACTTCAATATTTAATGACTGGCTAGAGGAAGGAAATAGTGATCCAAGAGGTTAAGTAACTTGCTCAAACACACACAGTGAATAAACAGAAGAAAAAAAACTGAATCGGGCCGGGCGCGGTGGCTCAAGCCTGTAATCCCAGCACTTTGGGAGGCCGAGACGGGCGGATCACAAGGTCAGGAGATCGAGACCATCCTGGCTAACACGGTGAAACCCCGTCTCTACTAAAAAATACAAAAAACTAGCCGGGCGCAGTGGCGGGCGCCTGTAGTCCTAGCTACTCGGGAGGCTGAGGCAGGAGAATGGCGTGAACCCGGGAGGCGGAGCTTGCAGTGAGCTGAGATCCGGCCACTGCACTCCAGCCTGGGCGGCAGAGCGAGACTCCGTCTCAAAAAAAACAAAACAAAAACAAACAAACAAACAAAAAAACTGAATCGAAGTCTGGCTGACCTAGAGCCCAAACTTACAACCGTTATGCTCTGCTGGCTACTTACTCTATATTTGGATTAAAAGCATCCTTTTGGGTTCAAAAGAGGTTAACAACTGTAACAAATTACCTATGGTAGCCAAGAATTGCTAAATACCCCCACTAAAATACACAAGAGAGCTAAAGTGGTGCTGTTCTGAAACTTGCAAAGCATGATATCTTCAAATATTTCCTTACAGAGAGGTGGTAAGGAATCACTGCATTGTGAAAGTTGAATGCAATCTCCAAATGTTCCTTTTGCCAAGAAACAATCTAGACCAGTGATCCCCAACCTTTTTTAGTACCAGGGACTGGTTTCATGGAAGACAGTTTTTTCATAGACTGGCGCAGTGGGAGGGGGAGATGATTTCAGAATGAAACTGTTCCACCTCAGCTCATCAGGCATTAGATTCTCATAAGGAGTGCACAACCTAGATCCCTCCCATGTGCAGTTCACAATAGGGTTTGTGCTCCTATGAGAATCGAATACTGCCACTGATCTGACAGGAGGTGGTGCTCAAACAGCAACGCTCGCCCAGGGGTTGGGGACCCCTGGTCTAAACAGATCAAGTAGCAGTAATTGTAATGCTGTACTTCTCAAAATGGAGTACAGAAGTGCCCCTGAGGTGTGCAGTGTGTATGTATGTGGTGGGAGACAAGCAGGACATGAAAAACACTGATAAAGATGTTGCATTTTTGACTGGGCGTGGTTGCTCACACCCGTAATCCCAGCATTTTGGGAGGCCGAGGCAAGTGGATCGCTTTGAGCTCAGGAGCTCGAGACCAGCCTGGGCAACATGGCGAAACCCCATCTCTATAAAAAAACACAAAAATTAGCTGGGCGTGGTGGTGTGTGCTTGTGGTCCCAGCTACTCAGGAGGCTGAGGCTGGAGAATTGCTTGAACCTGGGAGGCAGAGGTTGCAGTGAGCCGAGATCACGCCACTGTACTCCAGCCTGGGTGACAGAGGCAGATCCTGTCTTCTGCAGGAATTTTACTTGGCTTTGGGAAATATTTTTTGATGTTAAAAACAAACACGATGTTACTGAACAAAATGCAAACTTTGCACTCATTTTAAAGACAAGCCAGGAGTCAAGAAAACTTCAAAATTGTAGCAGCAGCCCCCAACCCTACTTCTTTGGGAGCATCACTCACTTTATGCTGGTATTAGAGTACACTGGAAGGGAGGCTGAGATGTGCTGTTATACTGTATTGCAAGATCACCATCCAACCCTACCCAAGGACTCAAAAAGAGGCCAGTGTACCAAGGGAACATCTTGTGATTTTTAACCATTCAAGAATCACAACTGGAGAGGTCATGTGGTCTTGAAGATAAAGTATGAAGCAAATACTACCAATTTAGTATAAGTTCTCAATGTACTTTTGAACTTTATTCACTTTCCCACACTTACTGATAGTGAGAAATGTAAAAAAACAGAAAACATTGCTGGTAGGAAGACTGGTAGCATTTCATAAAATATTTGTTTCCTCATGTGTATGAAATACATATGAAATTAAAAGACAACTTTTAAAAAAGCACACACTCATGACTTACCTTTCCAAATGATCCCTGCCCTAATACTTTTAAAAGTTCAAACTGGGAAGGATCTGCCTTTTCATGTCCTTCCTTTACATGATGTGTGATTGCAATTTCTTTGATACTGACTTCTTCCTGTTGAGATAAATATAAGGGGAGCAAACAGGGTTAGCCAGAGCTATTTTCTCCCGCTAAAAATCAAACAATATTAATTTAATCATACTAGAAATTAATTAGAAATCAATCTAATTTCTAAGCAAATTAGAAATCCTCAAATTAACATACAAAATCACCATTTACCAACCCATCAAGTGAATATGCCACACATATATACTTTCAGGTTAAGTGTCAGAGATAGTTATTATACCAGCCTACTACATAGACCAATTTAACCTCTACATGACATTTAGTACTAAATATTTCCAAGTCTTCATTCTCTCTACTGGAGATAATTAGAATAGTTTTATTGGGTGGGGGCAGAGGGTGTAAAGAAGTCTGAAAATAACAGATCGGAATAATCTGCTATGCTCTGGTGTGTGGTTATACTACGCAGAACTAATGCTATTTTTAAAAAGTGTTTATTGAGGAGAGGGGTTGAAAAATATTCCAGGGTAAAAATGGAGATTTCTAACCTCAATGTGGCTGTTTAAGTACGCTGAAGTTTTATCCCTTTGAAATGTCTGTTACTTTCTGTTTCTAGAATAATCTGGGATCTGAAAGGGGAGAAAGGAGTAACTCTAAAACACAAAAGGAGAAAAGATTTAACATTTGGATGGATAATCAGACATGGAAAAAAATGACTATTCAGCATGATGGAACAGTGAGAGGTATCTGTGTTAAGAGAAGGATTTTCAAAGATAGTGAACATTTTAATATATTTGAGGAAAAGTGTCAGAACAAAGAGAAAATATATGAAATATACACAGGATTTCAATTACTTATGTGAGATCAGCAGATTAGGTTATCTTATTTAATGAAGACACATACTGTATGTTAGTCAAAAATTACAACAAAACAAAACCTGACAAAATCAGAAACATAAGCCTGTCAAATAAAGACTAGCATTTCTATTTTGTTGACTATAATGTTTTTTTCTAGGTACATAAGTACTGTTAGTAGAATCTCAATGTGTTATGTAAACATAAATAATCTATTGTTTTTGTTATTGTCTTATCCCAAACAAATATTTGCATTCACTTAACCTTTTCTGAGATGTCCTTAGAATGCTGGCAATATAAGGAATTACAAAGATTTCTCAAAAGGACATACCAGAATATCCTAACATGGTAGCTTTTGAAAATGAGTAGTAAAAGGAAAAAAGCTCCCAGAAAAGGAGAAAAAGGAATCCAGGCCCCCTACTTTATTTCCAAGACAGAGGCTGTAATTTGTAGGTTATCCTACTACTTAGGCAGTTCAATCATACTGGACTCTCCTGGGACTTCGGGAACAATAATCAAATCATTTCCTAACATCAGTATAGCTCTTTATTTCACAGTTTCCCGTGCATTATCTCCTTTAATTCTCACAACGATCCTGTGCAGTAGGTATTAGCGTAGAACCAAGCATTAGCTGACTCTTAAGACGCTACCTCTTTCCTCCAAATAAGACCAAGGTACAAGGGTTTCAGACACCCTTTTCTCCAGAGACCAAGGGCTTCAGAGTGATAGGTGTTAGTAGTCATTAGTACAATAGGGAAGGCAGGAAGCAAATTATCAAATTTTTTTAAAAAACCTTTCAAAGAACAAAGTATATGTGGGATTAAGATTTAGACAGAAATCCAGCAAATACTATTATTGAGCACCTACTACATATCAACCCTGTGTTAGGTGTTTTTTCATGTTTTATATTCATGCTTCACAACAAATCTTTGACCACACATTAATGTTAGAGAGGACTGATATAATATAAACGAGTAAACCTTAGAACAAGCACAAACACTTCAGAGTTTTCTATGTACTCTCCCATTTACCACTAGAAATTTGACAGATCCTCTAAAAACAAACTGGTTTGAATATTCTACGGTCTGAAATTTAAAGAGATTAACTGAAGGCTAAAGATCACAAGCCAGTAAGTGGTAAATTTAGGGCTCAATTCTAGGTCTCCTGACTTTGAAAACAAGGCCCTTACCATTACACCACACTGAGATCAATGACAGGAAACCTATAGGCTTATGACCCTGGTCTTCGTAACCGGTCTGTTAGCTCAGTTGATTACAGCAGTGTTCTTTGAACTTTTTGGTAGCACATCCTTAACAGGAAAACGAACAAACAAAAAAACCCAAAACAACAAAAAACACAAAACCAAAAATCCCTACATACACAATATTTGTATCCTTAAAATTATATACACGTAAAGAAGTTCTCTTCTTTTTCTATACCCCAAAGTGCTGTCACATCATACTCTGAAGACTAACCAAGTTAATGGGCTGGATTCCAGCATGTGTCAGTCTCGTGTTAAAAACCAAACAAAGAAACAAACAAACAAAAACTATCTCTTCAAGAGCCTAATTGGAAACTAGCAGCCATTTATGCCTTTAAATTGAGGTCATGAAGAACTCTATTTTGTAATGTTATATATTTTTTACATTTTTCTTTTGTAGGTAAATGGGATGTGATTTATCAGGTAACAGTATTTTTTCACCTTATATTTCACAGCAAATCCTACAAAAATTGTTGGTCACAAATCAAGATGCAACACAAGCAGGGAAGAACAATCACCTAATTATAAACACATTCCATTTTGTAGCAGGCATACAGGATCAACCCTTACCCTTAAATAGTGTGAGCTACAATCAGGCCATGAACTTCAAAATAAACAATTACTACTCTCATCTTTGATGACTACCCTTCCTTTCATCTCATGTCAAATAAGTTACTAAAAAATGCAGAGTCTGACTGGGCGCAGTGGCTCACTCCTGTAATCCCAGCACTTTGGGAGGCTGAGGTGGGTGGATCACCTGAGCTCAGGAGTTCGAGACCAGTCTGGCCAACATGGTGAAACCCTGTCTCTAGTAAAAATACAAAAATTAGCTGGGCGTGGTGGTGGGCACCTGTAATCCCAGCTACTTGGGAGGCTGAGGCAGGAGAATCGCTTGAACCCAGGAGGCAGAGATTGCAGTGAACCGAGATCGCACCACTGCACTCCAGCCTCCTGGGCAATAAGAGCAAGACACCGTCTCAAAACAACAACAACAACAACAAAAAGTAGAGTCTAGCCTGGACAATATAGTGAGACTCTGTCTCTACCAAAACATTTACAAGATTAGCCAGGTGTGGTGGTTGGTGCGAGCCTGTAGTCCCAGCTACTCAGGGAGCTGAGATGTGAGGATCGCTTGAGCCCAGGAGGTCAAGGCTACAGTGAGCCATGATCGTGCCACTGCACTCCAGTCTGGGAAACAGAGCAAGACCCTGTCTCAAAAGAAAAAAAAAGCAGTGTCTCTCTTTGGTCCCTTCAGTATAACAACCACATACCGAAATACTATGTATCAAGCACAGTGTTGAGAACACTTTTCATTCTTTCTTTTTCTATTTCCAGTGGTATCATCAAGGTATAAGCCTTCATTACCTTTCAGCTAGAAAACTGAAACTAGATTGGTTACTCATAATATCCCTTTCTGCCTGCGTCCACTCCAATTCATCTTTTTGACAAATTCACTTTCTGAAATTATACAGCTTCAGTCATATGACCAGGCTGTTCAAAAACTCCTCCAAGTTTTCTCAAATTAAATGCACTGCTTCACCTGGGCATTCGAGGTCCTCTACAATATGGCCTCAACCTACTTTTGTGATATTATCTCCCAACATTCTCTTACACATAGCCTTTTGTCAACCCAGGTTATTTCTTATTCCCTAAACTTTTTGTTTTTAAAATCAAAGTAATACATGCACGTTAGTAATAAACAGTGGCAGAATAGCTTATGGTGAAAAGCAAGTCTCTTCTCACCCTCATGCCCAGACTTGAAAAAAAATTAGTTCTGCATCTACTTTGATAATTTCTTAATTTATTAACCTTAAGACAATGTCTACTAACTTAAGGTGAGGGACTTACTTATATTATGCCCCTTCACTTCATCATCTTCCTCTCTATTGTTTGGTAATTATATTACCTTTACATAAACTTCTCATCTTTTCTCTGCTTTGGACAGAATCCTAACTCTTCCCTTTGAAAAAGGAGGCTAATAGTGCCCATATATTCTTCCTCTTAAACTTCTTCCCATTTGCTGCTAGCTGTATATAATTTTATTAATATTAAGGCTATTAATTTTAAGAAAATTAACATTTCCTCCTGCAACCACAACCAAATCCTTCATGCTCTCTCTATAGCCTAATTCTAAAGTTGAAAGCCTATAGACAACAGCATCCATATTATCATGACAATATATGGTTCAAATGAAGGCTAAGTAATATATTAAATTTCCTCTTATATGGGCCCATAACAACGACTCCCAGGCCAATCTAAGGGGACTTAAAAAAAATTAAAAATAAAAACTTCATTACATGTTAAAATGGTTACTTCACTGTTTTCAGTTTCCTATGTCTCTTTCTTAGATTACCCCCTTGTAACTTCCAAAGAAAGGTGTCCTGGAAGAAAACTTTCTGAACCTCACACATCTGTAAATGTTGTTATTTTGTCTTCCCATTTGTATAGTTTGGCTTAGTACCAAATTCCAGAAGAAAAATAATCTTGCCTCAGAACTTTGACACCATAGATCCACTGCCTTCTAGTATCCAGTTCTGCTGATGAGATGGATGATGCTAGTCTAGTCACACTTTTTGGTAGGTCTGGTTTTTCTTTCTGGAAGTTTTAAAGATTTTCTCTGTCCTTGTGTTTCTGAAGTTCCCCAATAGTGAGATAAACAGGGTCTTCTTTCCTTCAGAATGCTAGATGCTTGGTGAATCTTTATAATCTAAAGACCTGAATTCTTTAACTTTGTGGGGAATTCTAACATTTCTTTGATAATTTCCTTCCACTCATTTTTCAGGGCTTCTCTTTTTGTGACTCTTCTACTAATTGAATACTGTATATCTGAAATGGAATCCTTTATGTCATTTTTTTTCTCTTATTTTCTGTTTCCACTTTTTTTTTTTTTGAGACAGGGTCTGGCTCTGTCACCCAGGCTGGAGTGCAATGGTGCAGTCTCAGCTCACTGTAGCCTCAACCTCCTGGGCTCCAGCAATCCTCCCACCTCAGCCTCCCCAGTAGCTGGAACTACAGGCATGTGCCACAACACCTGGCTAATTTTTTCATTTGTTTGCAGAGACAGGGTCTCACCACATTGCCCAGGCTGGTCTGAAACTCCTGAGTTCAAACAATCCGCCTGACTTGGCCTCCCAAAGTGCTGGGGTTACAGGAATGAGCCATCATGTCCAGTACTGTCTCTATTTTCTAAGAGACTTTCTTGACTTTATCTTCCCACTTTCATACTAAATTTTTTATTCTGGCAAATCTTAAAGTAAATTTTCAAGTGTTTCTTTTCTTTGTGTGTGTGTATGTGTGTGTGTGTTTTAAAAAGCATCTTCCTCCACTCCCTACTCTCTTCCCCCCAAAACAGATGCGATCATTTCAAACCTCTTTAGGGATACAAACAGGGATTTATAAAATATTTTTCTAAATCAGGGCTCAGAGAGTACGGAAAATACTCTTGAGGATGGAGAGAAAAGATAATTCCTGTGGCAAGTTTGACATTGGTTCAAGTTTCAAAAACCTGCCACTGTTTTATCCTGAACACGCTTTTCTGTTCCAAGTTTAAATTTCATAAGACCTAAATTTTCACTAATCACACCAGCAAACTAGTTTCTATCTACTTTACATATATGCAAAATTACAGTAGTATAATAGGCAAAATATCCTGGGTTGAGATCTCGATGCCCAGATCGTACTTAATGTCACCAGGTCATAGGACCATGACTATTTTAGAAATGAATCTAAGGTTCAACCAGGACATAATACTAATGCTTGGGCAATCTTGGACAACAGGTAGGAAAGCAACAATGTACTTTTCTAGCTCATACTTGGAATCTAATGAGATGGATGCAGAAAGGAATATCAGATTTCCAAGGGCAGTGATAAGCCAAGAACAGACTGACATGTGCATGTGACAAACATATCTTATGTCACTAAATCACCTGTTACTGAAATAAATCTGTCACATGAAAACATAAAATTATAGTTTGACTTGACATTTTATAAAACTGTGTTTTTGCCTATACATGGTAAAGCAGCTATATTAATAGTTTTATGGAAAAAATTATGTTAATAAACTGGAACAGAGACATAAATTATATACACTCTAATTATTCTGTGAGGCTCACATATTTTTACATTCTCTGGCACAACTGTTTTTTAAATGATAAATGGGTATCTGTCCATTCACTACCACAAAAAACTAACTTTGTGCATTTAAAAACAGTAATAATAAATTCCATGTTATTATTTTTACATAGACTATGTTGATTTGATAAGCAAAAGTCTGACTGTAGGCAAAATTTTGAGGATGGCAGCAGATCTACATCACGCCCTGTTTCATTCTTCCTACATTTCCACCCCTTTCAGACATTTGCCACCTCCCTCAGCCTAGGTGTTCAATACCCTTAAGCTATGTACGGGAATTCACTAATTCATTCTTCCATCCATTTAAATATTTATTTTTGAGCACCCGATACATGCTAGGTACTCTTCTAGGAGCTGGGATATACAGTAAGTCAAACGGACCAAAAACTTTGCCTTTTTGACAACAGACCAAATAATAATAATAATAATAATAATAATAATAATAGGTAAATAAAGGTTAGAACATGATAAATACTACGAAGAAAAGATACTGAGTTGAGTAAAGGGATGAGAATAGCAGACATGGAAAGGGGGGATTGTAATTTTCAATAAAGTAGTCAGGGCAGGCTTTATTAAGAAGATGCTATTTGAGAAAGACCTGAGGAAGGTGAGAAAGTCAAGCACCTGGGGGAAAAGCATTCCTAGGAGAGGGATGAGCCAGTACAAAGGCCAGAGTGGGAGCACACCTGGACACTAGAGTTTAAATCAGAGTATGAAAGAGACGTAGAGAAGAGTGAGGTCAGAGAGAGAACTAAAACTCAGGTGGCTCTCCTGCTTTTGCTTTTTCCTGAACGCCTGGTCCCAGTGAAAATGTTTCTGATCTATGACATATTCTGTTAGGACCATTCCTTTTCGTTGGAAGGCCATTCAAATTATGGGCCACGTATTGTACTAGGTGTTAGAGATACTAAGACAATTTATTGGATCTCAAAGATTTATTATTAGATAAATATTTGTTGAGATATGACCCCGATGGATAAAACGAAGTCAGTTCAGTTGAAACATATAATTTTAGAAATTCTGTAAAGAGTGTCATTTTGGACATCATGGAAAAATGAGGAGAAAATTTATGGGCAGGTAGATCTTTTGGTATCCCTCAGTCATACAGAAAGCCACCCAGTTTGTTTCCCAGGACCAACAAAAGGTCCTTAGGTTTACACCTCAATGGTCTTTAAGGTCCACTCTTTAGTGGGGAAAAAAATAATCTAATGTTTCCTTTTCAAGTTGTAAGAGAAAAATATCATTTTGATCTTAAAATGTAAAAAGGATTAAAGAAACTGAAATTAATGCTATTTGAATTATCGAAAACCTAATATTGTAACATGCTAACTAAGAAAACAAACTGAGAGATATTAACTGATTTCAAAGAATGATTCAACGTTTGGCATTATGCCCTGCCTTGTATACATAATTTCCTTTTTCCTCCCCTCCCTTGAGTCAGGAAGTGTGTTCTTGAGGCATTTGTATTTTCTAAATTGTTTTGAATGCCAGAAAATATTATTGAAGCTTGAAGTAAAATATTTAAATGTTTCTTGGTAAAAATCAGTAAGTATTTTCTAACTATGGATGTGTAACCATTTTTTGTTGTACCATAAAAAAGAGCTTACAAATGAAAAATGCATACTTTATTTGTCCCTTAAATGTCATTCTAAATTAAACTATCACCCTTTATATAGATACCTATAGTTCTATAATATGTAGTTTTATTTTAAAAAGATATGTTAACCTCTTTGTAGATGATCAAGATACATAAAAATTAATTTGTTGTGACACAAAATTAGGCTGGTTATTCAAGCCATGGTGTGAAACTACGTATTAAAATATTCTAGATTACAATCTGACTGAATTCGATTCACTTCATTTGCTATGGAATGATAAATAAATTCAACATTTTTCATTTAACCAAATTCTTTAAGAGAGCTTTAAGTTCTTATAAGTCAGCTCCTTTTATCTATGTTTGAGAAAACAGCAAGCTGGTTCTCCAGATTAACATTTCTAATCACTGCCACAAAGAGCAGAGTTTTCTCCCAATCTGGAATCCCGATCAGCAAATTTAATTCTCTTTAAAGAGCTGCTGGATAGTACAATTCTCATGGCAAAATATCAAGTTGATTTTGGCAGGATTATAGATTAAATATATTGCAAATTAACATCCACTAAGCCCATTTTAACAGAATAATTCTTTGAAAATTGTTCCTACTCTAAATCAGATAAAATTACTTGCTTAAAGTTATTTAAATATGGAGTTGCTTAAAAACTTCCATGTTTTTACAGGAACCAATTTCCACCAAAATGTGATTTTAAGTTATTGACTGCTTAAAATAACATACTCTCCTACCCACTAAAGTTGTTTTCATTATAGTAATCTCCTAAATATTAGCAAATTTGCAATTCTGTTTATGCCTGGTTTAATTTTGAGAATTACAGTCATTTGTTTTACTATAAAAAATTACAAACACTAGCAAGATAAAAATTACTCTAGCACTAAAAAAACAAACAAACAAACAAAAAAAACCCAATATGAAAGTAAGTTGACAAAATATACAGAGTTGAAATGTATAATATACATAACTGGTTTACTTTTAGTAAACAGAGATATTATCCTTTAAACGTTCTATCAAAACTGGTTTTGAATTTTGAAAAGCTGCTTTAAAGAACATATAAAATAATTACTATAATTATAGTTAGCTCCAACTAAAACATTTTATTCTTTAAAAGAAGGTGAACAGAGCTTACCTGTATAGAGCGAACACGAAAAGACAAAAATTTAAACATGGCTACGAAACCATGATGGTGATAAAAGAATTTCTGACGGTAAAACTTAAGTTAGAAAGGGAAGGCCAAGCCCCTGCAAAGTTTTCTCCTACCAGCTGTTCCGGCAATTAGAAAATTTCCTGTCAGGCGGGTCCTGAAAATGCTAGAAAAAGAGGCCGGACAATTTTCCTGTGGTAAAAGAAAGAAGAAACCTGCCGACAGGGGCACTAATGTAGCTGGATAGGTAGGGAGGCCAGAACAGGAAACCAAAACAGATTTGCTGATAGCCAAATCCTGTTGAAATGTTCTTTTCTCCTAGTTCCCAGCAATCCGAACAATTTTCATAACCAGTGAAACAAACGTTATTTTAGAATCCTGAGAAATGCCAGAATTTCTTAACTATATGACCCTTTAAAACAACTGAAACTAGTTGCCACTACTAAAAGTTGCTAAACTGATGCACAAGTGGAATTTGACCCTTTGCAGTGTGTTTACACACACACTCAAGCCGTGGTCTCAAGACAATTTTAAGGTTATACACAGGCATGTCATGGGTGTTCCCTGTCAATGAGGAAGAGTTTCATAACTACAGGTAGAAAATGAAGACCACAGGCAAGAAACTTTTAAAATTGTGATGTAAGGACAAATGTGACCTGTCTTAAATGAAAGTAAATTACTTTTGAATTTATGTTAGTCATAAGCATTAATTATCAACCAGATTCAAGACTTAAAGGCCCATAGTTAAAACTCATATTCCTAGTTGATAAAATATAAGTTAAAAAAAAAAAAGAAGTCCAATCCTTGGGTTATTAGCAAAATGGAACACTTAAGAAGCCATCTTGGAAAAGAAGGAGGGGTCAAGCTACCATATAATCCCTCACTCCATTTCATTTCATACTGTAATACCTTATAGAAATTTTTCTAAGGTATTTTTGCTTTGGAAAATGACAAGTATGCCAACATTCAGAACATAATCACTGTAATAGTGGCATTTAAAACAACCAAAGAACAGCAGCTTCAAGAGTTGTGGGATAATGCTCTACTTAATGAACATTTAATCTATGTGGAACCAACAAAAACCTCAAGGGTTAATCTACACAGCCTGTAAGAATTTAAAATCATGGAATTTTCAAAACCTGAAGACGCTCTAGAAAGTACCAAGAATAATTGGCTCACTTTCTGGATAAAGAAACTGTGGTCAAGGTAGGCCCATTTTTGATGATAGAGCTATCTATAATGGGAGTTCAGTTTAGTACCCACTTACTGAGCAAACATTAGAGAGCTCATTATGTGCTACAGATCCTACATGAAAAGCCAGGACTCTTCCTCCTCTATCAAATTTTTATGAAAATGTTCTATAAATGACCTAATGGAAGTTGAAGAGTAACTAAAAAAAAAAAAACCTTGCTCAATTTAAAAAATTATCTTATATAACCAAATACATTAGCAGCAACAGGGACCCAAATAAATATCTAAGATAGAACTTTGAATTCTGCCTGGAAAATTGTGCACTCCTCTTGTTTAAAAACGCATGCTTCAGTTTTTCAGCAAGGCAGGCACTTAGGAACTCTCCCATCTCCCAAAAGGAATTACTTAAGACTCCTTACAACACTCCAAAAGGGCAGCAAGGCAAGGACAACCACCTAACACAGAATGGCAGTCTGAACATGAGGTGGCTCTTGAGACTATGTCAGGAAAAAGCATCATGTTTACTGCACAACTAATGAAGTAGGATATCTCTGTAAGTAGCAGTCACTGACTTTACTCAAGTAATATTTTTAAACACGAGCAACCAAATACCCTTTTTTAAACGTAAAGGATTAGTGAAAATTGGCTTTAATTACTACTAGTGCTCAGGTTAATAATTCACATTTTGCTGTGTGTTATGCTTTTTAATAATTAGCACTAAGAAATGAAGCAATATTTCAGACACCAAAATCTGAAATAAGTCTCCAAGTTGAAATGATACCTTAATTAAAACAGTGTGGTACTACTATAAAACACAAATAGAGTGACAGAAAAGAATGTGGCACTGTACATCAGAGGGAGATGTTAGGATATATGGCTACCTGTTTGGAGAATGCAGATACCATAAGGGAAAGTATTAATACAGATTTGATTATAAAAGTTTAAAAGGTCTTTATATCAAAAGGCACCGAAAACAAAGTTAAAAGACTAGCTGATGTGATTGGAATTCCTTATAATCACATTACAATTCATCAATGAGCAACTGCTTTATTCAGGTGTTATCTATCTCCTAACCAGAATGTGAGCTCTTAAAGTCCTTTAGTACATCTCTTATGGTATTTATTACTGTTTAAGCACATCCCATTGCCCAGATTAATCTTGAGATTAATACCAAATATCACACATAAGACCTCAAATAAATGGCTTCCTTAATAAGTATCATATGCTGAAATCTGAAATGGATGCTACTTGTGTGGTTGTGCACATGAAACTAGATACTGTTCTTTTTTTCCATCTCTAACTTTAAAATTTCTTAAAATTTATCTTACTAAATTTTTGTTTTAAACATTTTATTGATTTAATCATTTACCTTATTATTTAAAAAGTAACTATTATAAAAATAATGGATGCCCATTATTGAAAACTTAGATAATAAACAAAAAGGGAAAAAATTTAAAAAATCACTATTTTGGTGATTTTCTTTCCAGTCTTTTCTATGCACATATATGAACCATACTACACATAGTATCACTTTTTCCGTAAAGGGACAGATAGTAAATATTTTCAGCTTTGCAGGACATACGGTTTCTGTCAACTCTGTCAGTGCAGTGAGAAAACGAATGGGTAAGGCTGTGTTCCAATAAAACATCTTTTACAGAAACAGGTGACAGGCCCATGAGTGTAGTTTGCTGACCCCTGTTCTCTATTCCTCAATGCATTATTAATAACTGTTGAAAATTCGATTATACAAATCTCCTGTTGTTGGGCCTTTGATCTACACCATGGTGCTGTCCCATCATTTGTACACATTCACATTTAGAAATAATTTCTAGAAGTAGAACTGTATATTCAAGAGTATGCGGCATTAAGGTTTTTGATCCTAACTTATTTGACACGATGTCCTCCAGGAAGAACCTGAATAATAAGGAGGGAACCACATCAAGACCTTGGGCAGGGGCAAACTATAGCCAGGTCTGGCCAGCCTAAGGGCCAAATCTGCCCATGTCCATCTCTGTTTAAATATTATCTTCAACTGTGTTTGCCCTACAATGGCTACCACTGAGTTGAGTATTTGCAAGAGAGATCATATGGCCTACAAAGTTTAAGATATTTATTTACTATCTGGCCCGTTATACACAAAGTTTGCTGACTCATGGGGTAGAGTCCTCAAACAGAATGAACAGCAAATGCCAAAGCACAGAGATAGGAATGAGCTTAATGAATTCAAGACACGAAGGAAAGGCCACAGTGGCTAGAATGCGATGAACATCAAGGAAAGGGTAAGGAAATGAAGAGGTAGCTTAGGGCCATATTAAGTGAGGCCTTAGACCCAAGAAATTTGGGTTTGTATTTTATTTCAAGTGTAATGGGAAACGAATCTTCCTCATTTTAGGCAATGACATTACTACCTTTCTCAAAAACCTATGAGTCCTTTTTGGCCTTTTCTTTCTTATCTAATTTCCTTCCTTTCATATTTAATCCCTCAACAAATTCTAATTTTATCTCAAAAATAAACCTCAAATCTGTCTATTTCTATTTCCTCTGCCATTCCCAGTACAAACTATCATCTATTGCCATAAAACTGGTTTCTCTGCTTCTAAATTTTCCCTGTGCAATCCTTTATCTTCACAGCAGCCAGAATCATCTTAAAACAGAACTCAGACTAATTTATGCCCCTACCTCAAATTCTTCAATGGCTTCCCATCACAGAACAAACTCCAAACTTCCCATAGTCTACAGAGCTTAAAGTAAGCAGTAGTAAATGCTACCTTGATCCTGACTTGGAGATATACTCACTAATTCATCCAGACATAATGTGAATATTTGGTCTTAGATATATAAAGTCTTTACTAAAAGAAGAATGAGTGTTAAGTTTTGTGTAATGTCTTTTTATCTATTAATACTGTCACTTAATTTTTCCTCCTCTGATTTACTGATAACTTAGACAAATAAATTTCTTAATATTGACCTATGCTTGTATTTCCAGGAAAAAATCCATTGTTTTAATATAATTCTATACTTAATTTGTAAATATTTAGGATTTTTGCATTTATATTCATGAATTAAATTGGCACATGGTTTCCTTTTCTACGCTATCTCATTTTTGGGGCTATGCTAATTCTATAAAACAAACTAGAAGGCAAGGCAGATTTTTTCCTATGTTTTGTGACAACTTAAAGACCACAGAGTGATCTATTTCTTGAAAGTTTCAAAGATTTTTCTCTTAAGAAATCACTGAGCTTGGCACAATAACCGGGGACAGAAAGTGTGGTAGTGCTAATTTTTTATGATTTCAACTTCTCCCAAGGCTATTGGTATACTGCTTCTCTCTCCCTTCCCAAATTTAGATGTTCCTAAAACACCATACATTTCACCAACTTTCATATTAGTATACTGTTACAGTTAGTATTCTATTAAGTTTTTGAAATTAAACCTAAGGAAAATTTCAACCAGATGCAAAAGCAGACAGAATAGTATAGCCTTCATGTGCTCATCACCTAAGTTTAATAATTTTCAACTCATAGCCAATCTTGTTTCATATGCTCACTTCCCCAACTCCTGTAGTTAATTATTTTGAAGCAAATCTCAGACATTATATCATTTTATCTGTAAATATTTGGGTTGTTATGATGTTTTAATCTCCTTCCTATCTGTGCTTATATCCTGTTTTGCTTTCCTAATGTTGTGGATTTGCTTTTGTGTGTTTTCCCTTGTTTTCTAATTCGCTGATTTTTGAAATTATATTTAATTCCTTCCTCTTGCTTTTTATAGGTTTACTTTGTAGTTCTTTTTTTCTAGTTTCCTTCACTGAGTCCTTAGTTGTTTTGAGTTCTCTTATTTATTAATAAAGTTTTCTTTCAAGTATAACAATAACGTTTAAGATACTACTATATTCTAGGCACTGTGCTTTACATGAAATTATCTCAGTTGATGCTCACCAATGAGGTGGGAACTATTATCCACACTGGATGAACAGACTAAGGCTTAAAGAGAAGTTAAATAATCTGCTGCCCAAGTTCTTATAGTTTGGATGTGGAAATGGTCATGATGTTGGTGGAAGCATAACCAGGTAATTTGGTGTGGGGAAGGAGAGTGCACATGAATGGTTGGTGGCTGACTTAGGTTAAAAAATAGGAGGTGCTAAACCTTTTCATCAGACCCTAAAGGAAGAGGGTTGAGTATGGGGACCGTGGCAGAGCTCCTGAAAACTTTTCTACACCATACATAACACCTGTCTGGCAAAACCCCAACCATGATTAAACCCAATTATTAACCATCCTCATGACCCCATGATGAGTGAACCCTGTTGAAAAAAAAAATTGACCCATATGATAAAAACTTAAAATTAACATGTTCTTAATTGATTCCATTGGATACATTTTTGTGTGTGGATCATTCCTTTTCTCAGACACTAAAAGATTTAATTTATAAGGATTTCCATCTAAGTGTAGGACAGTTAATTTTTTTAAGCACACATCCATCAACAGACAGTGTTATAAAGTGGTAAGAGCTTACGGTTTTAAACCAGAGATGGGAAACAAGTTTCATGAAGATGATCAACTTGAAACAAATGGCAGTGACTTCCTAGAGCACTGAGCAGGATTTCCTACAGCACTTTCAAAGTCCTGTCTAAATGGAAAGCATGCTATTTTTCACTCACAGAATCTCCTGTGGGCATGAAGAGAGGGTGAGAAGCAGCAGCACCATAGCCCCAGGTCTGAATTTTGCAGTTAAGTCACAAAATGCCCTAGGTGGTATTGCTTCTCTCCCTGTCCACACATTTCTTTTTCTTGCTTAGCCTTAAGTTCTTTTTACTTAGTCATGCTTGTCTAAAATAGTTAAATTAAAATACTCATTTAGGTAAAGGGGTTACAACTTTCCATATGCCAGTATTTCAGGTTGACTCAACCAACCAACCATTCATACTTGAACATAATTAAGTCACTTTGCTTTCTTACAAAATATGGATGAGATCACTGAAACTGAAGGAATGGGTATTGTGATGAATACACCAGAACAGAAGAGAAGCAATTTTGGGTCAGAGGCATCATACGAGGCAGGCAAGCCATGATAAAAAAGGGAGGGTTTTTTTTTTTTTTTTAAGCTCTTAGGGGTGGAGGAACAGGACACTAGGAAGTGAAAAAATAGCCCTGAAAGAGAGCCAAAAATGTAGCAAAAGGAAACCTTTGCTTGTGCTTGGAAATTTTCCTGGTGTATACACACTCTATTTAATTCCACCATGCGGTGCTAATTATACTGCTATTTATCTCAGAAATATTTTCCTAAGTGGCATATACTTAAATCTACTAGGGTATTTTCCCTCAAGCTCTGAGTGCTCAAATACACTCTCAACCAATGAGAGTTAGAATGGCAGACAATACACAATCAGTCAATAAGTGTTATTAATATACCATGGTACAAATTTTCCCTGCCAATGAGCACTCTATTGTATTTTCCTGTGTTGAGTGAGTAATTCACTGCCTACTGTCTACTCTGCTGGGGCTTCTCTGTGTTTGAATCATGATGACTGTAATAGGTGTGCAATGGTGTGCTGTTAACATGGCTGTTAAGGATCATTTTGGATGCTCAAATGCAAGTTTTAAGGCAGCTTTGTGTGAAGTAAAAGTTTTTACTTCAGTTAAATAAAGACAGGAAAGGGCTGAAACTTTAGAGAGCCAGAAGAAAGGATAACAGCATTAAAATGGCAGAAGATGGAAAAGAAGTAGGGCCAAGTAGAGTGGCTCATGCTTGTAATCCCAGCACTTTGGGAGGCTGAGGCAGGTGGATCACTTGAGGTCAGGAGTTCGAGACCAGCCTGATCAACACAGTAAAACCCCATTCTCTAAAATACAAAAATTAGCTGAGTGTGGTGGCATGTGCCTGTGATCCTAGCTACTTGGGAAGCTGAGGCAGGAGAATTGCTCGAACCTGGGAGGTGGAGGTTGCAGTGAGCCACTGCACTCCAGCCTCAGTGACAGAGTGAGACCCTGTTTCCAAAATAAATAAATAAATAAATAAATACACACACACACACACACACACACACACACACACACACATACATACATACCTAAGAAGTAGATCTAAGATATGGGAGACAGGCAGACAGCAGGACAAAGAACAAAGGGCAAGAGAAGAGATTAAGTGTGTGAAGAACGGAAAAATCCAGTCAGAACAGAATGGCTCTATCACAAATAGAAACCTAGGGGATATGTTCAAGAGACATCACAGGATTAACTCCATACACTAAGAAGGTCTGAGTGACGGTATTTAACGTTCAGGAGAAATCGGGCTGTCCTTTATGACCATCCTTTTAGTCAAACTGATTTAGCTATCTCCAACACATCTCACTTTTCCTCCCTTTGACTTTTGTTTACACCATTTTCCCATAAAAGTGCATTTACCCAAATGTTGACATTTACTTCTCAAAAATCCTGTACCTATTTTTTAAGACTCAGGTTAAATTTCATGCCTTCTGTGAATTTTTGCTTGATCACACCAGTTACAACTACTTTTTAAATTTCACTTAAATTTTTATCAAAGGCTAAAGTGTCAAAAAGTATTTCAAGGCTTGTAATGAGAAAGCAGCAGTATTCTATGCTCTTGGTACCCTTTCAGTTCTTTTCATTGTTCCCTCTGGTATTTGCCTTTATATGATAAATAATAATCTTATAATACTTTCTCTTGATTCATCAATTTCAGATATTACCTTTAGACATCCTATTACAGATGACTCGGCACTCATATCACAGATTTTGGTTAAACCAATATTTAGTCTTTACAATTATTATGACTATGTAAACACTGCTCACTGCCTAGGTAAAGAATATACTTTAGTTACATCTCTTGTGTGCAATTTTTATTTTTCCTTAAGTTTGCAGTTGCTTTGTTTTTAAATTTGCTTTTATTTTCTTTGTACCTATTTCAAATTCTTCCTACTCTGCAACAGCCTCTCAAGTGAATTTTCAATACTCAAGCCTATTTAGATTCATCACTTCTATTCCCCCACCTCTTCCCCCAATCCTATTCCTGGAGGCAGCATTCTTGAAATTATCTGTCTACTTCAATCTGGACTGAGTACTCTCTAAGCTTCCTGCATGAACTAGTCTTCTGAAGCTTCCTTTAATCATCATAATGGGAAAAAACTTTCATCATGCTTGCAGTACTGGATCTTTTGTTTGCCGAATCCCATGTCTCTCTTACTTAGTTAATAACCCCCTAGTGTTGGCAGAGCCCATTTTCCAGCAACTTCCTAAAATAGGTTCATATCTGAAAATATCTTGGCTGAAAACCATTTTCACTAATCATTTTAAAGGCATTGCTCCTTGTTTTCTAACTTCCAATGCTGAAAAGTCTAATATTCTTCTATCCAATCTTTTATATAGGATTTAAAAAATCTCTAAAAGCTTAGGGTCTTCCCTTTATCCCTAGTGTTTTGATATTTCATAGAGATGACCCTTCTTGAGAGTAGGGCTTTTTAAAATTTCTCTCATTAATAGGCTTTCAGAGGGATGTTGTAATCTGGAGACTCATGGTCCTCATTTTGGAAAACTGGCTTTTTTTTTTAAAAATTTGGTATTTTAGTATTCCACTTAATCTAAAAGCATGATTATCACTATACCATTATGAAAGAAAAGATGCTGTCAATTAATATATGTCACACTATGAATTATAACAACCATTCTGATTTCAAAGATATTAAAATGTAAAAAACAAAAAATATGTTTCTTACGGTATTTCTTTCCTGCTTTCTTCCCCTTCATTTCCTCTACTGTCGCTTTCTGGAATTCCTATTAGTTAGATGTTAGATTGCTCTTCTTTCTTTTTCTTTCCTACTTTCTACCTCTTATTGTTCTACTTTTTGAGAGTTTTCCTCAATTTTAGCTTGTAAATGTTCTACTAAAATGCAAAACATTCCTATTGTATTTTTAACTTCTAAGAGTTTCTTCTTTTATGATTTCTTTTTTATGGCAATTTACTTTTTCTTAGGGAATCAATTTTGTCTCAACACTCAGAGGACACTAATTAAACTTGCTTTTTCCCTGCATTGTTTGTTCCTCCAAGATCTCATTATTTTATACTGGAAGACTTCCTCACATAACTGGTGATATTTGGCTTTCCATAAATATTTGAGAGTGAGGCACTAAGAAGTGGCCTGGCAGTTATGTGGCTTGTCAACTGGGGAGGCTTTCTTATAGGTTAACTGGCCAACTAGGCAGCCTTTACACTAAAGGTCTCCCAAAGGACAGTATCTTACATTTCTTCAGTCACAACGCCCATCCTCCTTTCGGGAGGATATGGTCCTAGTGGTTGGAATGGGACCAGGTCACCATTCAGTAATAGGTTTTCACTTGACCTCCCTGTTTCCAGCCCAGTGCCTTACCCTACTTCTTCCTGTGTCCAAGGTGCCCAAGTATACAGCTTCTCTGGTTTTCTCTGTGAAATACCTTCTGTCTCCAGAGGAGAGAGGATCTAGAAACTCTTTATATCAATATTCAACCAATCTCTGTTTTCAGCCCCATACCATACATCCACATTCCACAGTACCTGGTGACCCCATTTTTGAGCTCTTCTGAGGCTCTGGGGGCCTTGAATAAGACTTGCTCACCATTAGGATATTCCTCTAAAATCACTTACGCTCTATTAATTTCATCTTGTTACCACTCTTCTTTTTTTTTTTTTTTTTTTTTTGAGACGGGGTCTCGCGCTGTGTCACCCAGGCTGGAGTGCAGTGGCGCGATCTCGGCTCACTGCAAGCTCCGCCTCCCAGGTTCACGCCATTCTCCTGCCTCAGCCTCCGAGTAGCTGGGACTACAGGCGCCCGCCACCACGCCCGGCTAGTTTTTTGTATTTTTAGTAGAGACGGGGTTTCACCATGTTAGCCAGGATGGTTACCACTCTTCTATCTGCTTTTCATATTTATATCTTGTGGTTGAAGTTACAGTTATCTTCTGATTTCAAAGACCAAAATTCTGATTTCTTATTCTCCTTGTTGTTTTGGTTGGTAATTTCCCAGAGGAGAAGAGGACAAAAACAACTTTATTTTGCCATTTGTAAAGCTGCAAGTTTCCCTTATATGCTTCTGTAACAACGAATGTAGCAGAGTACTTGGCACCTAATAGACATTCATGAACTACTTTGTTAATGAATGACTAGATGCAGTTAGAATATGGACTACGCTACTGTAAGAAAAAGATCCCCAAATGCGACAACTCAAACAAAGTAAGTGCCTTTTTTTTTTTTTCTCTCACAGAGCAGTCCATAGGTTAAGAGCATACTTTTGGGTGAAGAGGTGTCACTAGATCATTACGTATTAAGGGACCCAGATTTCTTCTCATATTATCCATCTTCTCTACTGTCCTGTCCTAGTCAAAAGTGGCTTATCATTACATTCTGCATTCTAGCCCACGGAAAAGGGGCCAATGAATCTGCAAGAAAGCCTACCAGCTGATGACCTCCATACATACATTTATTATCTCACAGTTTTGGTGGACCAGGAATCTGGGCCAGCAACCATGTGAGCTTAGAAGCAGATCCTTCCGTAGTCAAGTTTCAGATGAAACTCTACCCCTGGTCCACACCTTAATTTCAAGTCTGAGAGAGCCTCTGAACCAAAAGATGTGGCTAAGCTCTGCCCAAATTGCTGGTCCACAGAAACTGGGAGATAATGTGTGTAGTTCTAAGCCACTAAGTTTGGAGTAATTTGTAACACATCAAATAGATAATACAACATCTCAACATTCCCTATGTAAATTATTAGTTGACAAAAGGAAAACTTCTAATTATATATAAAAGGCAAATACAATTTTAAATTATAAGGTTAATACATATTTTGACAATCTTTTGGATTTAATATCATGTAATAAATATTAAATACCAGGCTTTGATCTGACACCTAAGCCTAATTTGTATAATCTGGAATGATCTGCTCAACAGCCTCATATGCATTGCAGGTAGTATCTTAGTCCTCCATCTTTCTGACCTGTCTCTAGAATGCAGGTTCTTGCAGATGTAAATCTACTAAAGCCATGAGTAGGAGAAAGTACAAACCATATAACATCACAATGGAAAATGCTTTTAGACTACAGAGAATAAAAAAATTTGGAGGAATCTGGTATGGTGTTGCCATTTAGGGTATGCATAGGCTCCTGTGGCAGCAAAAAGGAAAAACACTTAACTCAAGGTGAAAGTGGAAGTGGTAGTTGTATTGGGAAGACATCTCAATTGAAATGATATCTAAACAAAGATGACCAGAAATTAAGTAGTGGGAAAAGAATTCTGAGACAAGGAACATTGCCTTTGAAAGCCCGTTAGCAAAAGAGAAGCTGATACATTTGAGTGACTGGACTTTCAGTAGAGAGTAGAGGTGTGCGGCTAGAGAGGATGTGGAGAGAAGTATGCAAAGCCTTATTATGCAGGGCCTGGTAGGTCATGTTATGGAGGTTGGGCTTTTGTTTAAAGGAACCATAAAACTATGGAGGTGTTTTAAGCAGAAGGTTAAACTGATCTTATTCTTATTCTTCCACAACTGACAAAATGTTCATAACAATTTGTTTGATTTCTGAAAAGTTAACACTCCTAAGATGCTAAAAACATACAGAAACACCTAACATTTTAAATATATATATGCAATAACCAGATGGAAAACATACCAGAAAAAAAAATCCCACTTTCTACATAACAAAGACTATAAAACTATAAAATACCCATAACTTACCTTAACAAACTTGTAAAAACAAGTACAAGAACTATATGTAAAAAACTATAACTTTTTTTTTTCAGACAGGGTCTCACTCTGTTGCCCAGGCTGGAGTGCAGTGGCATGATCATAGCTCACTGCAGCCTTAGCCTTACACTTCTGGGTTCAAATGATTCTCTGCCTCAGCCTCCCAAGTAGCTGGGACCACAGCACCTGCCACCATGCTTGGCTTATTTTTTAATTTGTAGTAGAGACAGGGACTTGCTATGCTGCCCAGGGTGGTCTCGAACTCCTGGGTTCAAGCAAACCTCTTGCCTCAGCCTCCTAAAGTGCTGGGATTACAGGCATAAGCCCCCACGCCCAGCCAAGAAATCATAAAATTTTGATGAAGAATGTAAAAGAAAATCAGAAAAAATGAATGTTCCTGAATGTGAAGACTCAATATTGTTAAAGTAATTTTTCATGTTAATCTGTACATTTAAGGCAATTCTCATAAAAATCCCAATAAATTTTTCAGAAGTACTTGATGAACTGATTGTAAAGTTTATCTGGAAGATTAAATGTAGGACTATATTTATAAGACTACATATAAGACTTTTTACAACAGTAAAAAGGTGGGAAGGTTTGCTTTACCACATTAACAAAAACATATAATAAAATGACAGTAATTGAAAAAGTATGTAAAGTCAAAATATTCAGGGGGGTTGTGGGTTGAATTGTGCCCTCCAAATAGGTATGTTCAAGTAATCCCCAGTAATGGTGAATGTGACCTTATTTGAAACCAGCGTCTTTGCAGATGTAATTAAGATGAAGTCATATTGGAGTGGGATGGTCCCAATCCAACGACTAGTGCTCTTATGAGAAGAGGGAAATTTGGACACAGACACGAACAGGGAGATCATCTGATGCCCGAGGCAGAAAGTGGAATGATGTATCTACAAGCCATGGAATGCCAAGGACTGCTGGCAAACACCAGAAGCTGGAATAGGCAAGGAAGGAACCTCCCCGAGAGCCATCTGTTGTTTTAAACCACCCAGTTTGTGGTAATTTGTTATGGCAAAGCAGGAAACTGATACAAGGAGTATAAGGCAATTTTATATGTGATAAAAGAGGTATCTCAAATGAGTAGGAAAGAATAGATTTTATTTATTCAATAAATAGAGGTTAGGACAACAGGCTATTTATCTGGAAAGAAAAGTTAGATTTCTACTTCATACCAGGTACTAAATTCCAAGCGGATCACAGATCTAAATGTAAAACAAAACAAAAAACACCAAAAAACTATAAAAGATCAAAATGTAAAAGGATTATTTTTATAACCTTAGTGGAGGGAAGGATTTTCTAACCAAAGCATGAAACCCAGAAGCCAGATGTGACCATTTAAAAATGAAAACTTCTGGCCGGGTGCAGTGGCTCACACCTGTAATCCCAGCACTTTGGGAGGCTGAGGCAAGCGGATCACAAGGTCAGGAGTTTGAGATCAGCCTGACCAATGTGGTGAAGCCCTGTCTCTACCACAAATACAAAAATTAGCCAGGTGTGGTGGCGCGTGCCTGTAATCCCAGCTACTCAGGAGGCTGAGGCAGGAGAATTGCTTGAACCCGGGAGGCAGAGGTTGCAATGAGCTGAGGTAATGCCACTGCACTCCAGCCTGGACAACAGAGCAAGACTCCTTCTCAAAAAAACAAAATAAAACAAAACAAAACAAAACAAAAAAAACTTCCGTACATACTACAATGAAAGACACATAATCAATGTTTAAAAAAACATATTACAAGATATATAACAGACATGGAGTTAATATCCAGAATATATGCAGAGATTGTACAGACCAATAAGGAGACAACAAGTAACTCCAAATAAAACTAAGCAAAACATAAAATAACAAAGGCCAATAATGTATGGATACTCAATCTCACTAGTAATCAAATGAGATGCAAATTAAAATGGGAAAGTCAGCCAAGCATGGTGGCTCACGCCTGTAATCCCAGCACTTTGGGAGGCCAAGATGGGTGGATCACTTGAGGTCAGGAGTTCGAGGCCAGCTTGGCCAACATTGTGTAACCCATCTCTACTAAAATTGCAAAAATTAGTCAGGCGTGGTGGCAGTTGCCTGTAATCCCAGCTACTCGGGAGGCTGAGGCAGGAGAATTGCTTGAACCTGGGAGTCGGAAGTTGCAGTGAGCTGAGATCATACCACTGCACTCCAGCCTGAGCAGCAGAGCGAGACTCTGTCTCAAAAAAAGAAAAAGAAAAAAAAGGGAAAGTATTATTTTTCTAGAGTCACTCAAATTAAAAATATTTTCTGATAATACCTAGTGTTGAGTAGGCAATACTCAAACAGGTATTCTCATATACTGAAATTCTGAAGGAAAATTTGATAAATGTCTACTGAGATTTAAATGTTTATACCCTTGGTTTAAGAACATCCTTTTCTAAGACTATATCCTACTGAAACACAAATTCACAAAAATAAATAGGGGAATATTACATTAAATATAGGATATTCATAAAATAGAATACTGTAACTGTGTAACCACTTTAAAAAGAGGTAGATCTGGCTGGGCATGGCGGCTAACACCTGTAATCCTAATGCTTTGGGAGGCTGAGGCGGGAGGATTGCCTAAGGCCAGGAGTTCAAGACCAGCCTGGGCAATATAGCAAGACCCCATCTGTAAAAACAAAAACAAAAACAAAAAAAAAAACCACAAACACTAAAAAAAAAAAATTAGCTGGGCGTGGTGGCATGTGCCTCTAGTCCTAGCTACTAACAAGGCTGAGGTGGGAGGGTTGCTTGAGCCCAGGAGTTTGAGGTTACAGTGAGTCATGACTCTACCACTGCACTCTAGCCTGGGTGACAGGGAGAGAGACCTTGTCTCAAAACCCCCCACAAAACAAAAAAACAAAGAAGAGGTAGTTCTATATGTATTGTCATACAAAGATGTTCAAGACATGTTAAGTAAAAAGAACAAGTTGCAGAATATGTAAGACTATAACTTAGCTGTTGACAATGGTTATTCTGTGTGTGGTAGTAGGGAACAATTTATTAATTCATTTATGTAACATTTAATGAGTGTCCATTATGTGCCAGGCACATTGGTTTAGTTACTGGGGATTCAGGAGTGAACAACAACAAAAAAACAGATGAGGAAATGGTGAATGTCCACTTTCTATGTTAAACATATCTGTAAAGTATGACCTTTATATTTTTGTCTTTAACAAATTTACGGTCAATTTGGTTATTTAAAAACATAAGCTTTAGGCCAGGTGCAGTGGCTCACACCTGTAATCACAGCACTTTGGGAGGCTGAGGTGGGCAGATCATCTGAGGTCAGGAGTTCGAGACCAGCCTGGCCAACTTGGTGAAACCCCATCTCTACTAAAATTACAAAAATTCAAAAATTAGCCAGGTGTGGTGGTGAGCACCTGTAATTCCAGCTACTCAGGAGGCTGAGACAGAAGAATCCCGTGAGCCCGGAAGGCTGAGGTTGCAGTGAGCTGAGATAGCACCACTGCACTCCAGCCTGGGTGACAAGAGCAAAACTCCATCTCAAAAAATCCCCAAGAAACAAAAAAACATAAGCTTTAGGCACTAATGAAAAACTTTCAACAATATAAAGCAATCTGTTTTATCACTCTCTTAAAATCACTCTTATTGTACAGTTTTTAGAAAGGTCCCTGGCATACTCAATAATGTAGTCTGGTAAAGTTAATGTGAAAGGATCGACAAGTTTCTTACACTGTAAAATGATTACTCTGTTCAGTTGAAAAATAAGAATAATTTTACAGTATTTCATTTATCTATACCCTTTGGGACAGAATATTTTACTTACAGTTTGTGGGTTAATCTCCTCCTCTCCCATAGGTTCATCCATAATTTGTTGTCCATTCTGTGAAAAGCACAGCAAGCAGAAAGTTACCAAAACAGACCTCACATCAGTTAAAGTTAAATGAAGGCAGACAACAACAAAAACTGAGGAAGATTTTCACCCCTAAAGGGCTCTAATGAAGTAGAACCACCATATGAGTATGCAGTTGCTAAATTTGCAACAGGATGTGCTTCAAAAGTTAATTATTTGAAACTATAAAAGCATTTTTTCATGGAAAAATATAATAAATGATTATTACCTTTCCACGTGAGCCCTTGAGTTTAATAGTTAAATGCATTACAAATGGTCTCACTTAAGCCTCACCAAACATTATTTACAACAGTGTATAGCAAAACACATTCTAAATTCCAACTCCATTCATAATTAATCAAGGGAACTGATTAATTACTTCAGAGAAAATTAAGCCCAATCTCTACATCAAAATAAATTCCAGATGGATTAAACATTTAGATGTGAAAAAATAAAATTATACAACTATTAGAATATAGGTGAACAATACTCATGGGGTAAGGAGGGTTGAAATCATAAAGAAAAAAGTGACATTTGAATCTATAAAAGTTTAAAACTTCTGCCAGACACAAAAAAAGATAAAAGACAAACTGATTACAAAAAAAAGGCAACATATAACAAAGGGATGGTATCCTCAATACATAAAGAGCTTTGTTTTACAAACCTGTAAGAAAAAACGATGAACCTCAACAGAAATGAGCAATAAGGGAAAAAAGAGTTCAGCCTTAGTACTCATCAAAGAAATTCATTTAACCCAAAGACACCTTTTGCCTTTCAAATTGGTAATGATTTACAAAACAAAAACAAAAACAAAAAACCACTCAGTGTTAACGAGGGTATGGGGGAGAGAGCACTCTGGACATACTGCTGGAGAAAGTGTGAATCAGCACAACCTTTCAGGAAGGCAATCTGAGTCTGTATTTTAAAAAAACCAAAATACCACACATAAAATTTTGAAATGTCTCATCGATTCTACTTCTTTTTTTTTAAAAAAAGTAGACAAGTGTACAAAGATGTACATACAAGAATGCTCACCATAACTTTTATTCCAAAAAGAACTTCAAATTGAAAACCTAAATTCCTAACAATAGAGAACTAGTTAAATATATTATGGTACACCCTTATAATGGAATACTATGCAGTCATTAAAATGATGATAAAGATGTAAATTCATTGACATAGAAAGACAGTCACATGTAATAAGTGAAAAAGCAGTTTACAAAACGATATGGATTGTAATGATCCCATTTTAAATAAATATATACATATTTCAATGTATATATTTTTATGGGGAAAAACTCTGGAAGGATATACACCAAAATGTTAACAGTGGTTATCTCTGGGTGGTAGAATTTTAGACAATTTAAATTGTTTATTTTTGCTTATTTGAATATTCTAATGTGTCTACAATGAATATGTATTATTTGTGTAATTTTTAAAAACCACAAAAACAGAAGTCAGGAACACATAGTTTCTTCTCTCATTCCCTCACTGGAAAAAGGAGTAGCCATGACTATTAATTCAACAAGTATACAAGGATCTAAGCTAACCACCTTTGGAGCATTATCACCTGGGAAATAAAAGGCAGCCCACCTATCACCTCATACTTCACATGAGGCAGCTGCTCTAAATATGAACTCCCCTCTTTGTTCTTCTCATCCCTATTACCATCCATCCATTCATTCATCTCATTTCATTCAAGCTATGTTCTAGGCACTGAGCTGGAGATAAAAGTTAATAAAACATAGCCCCTATCCTAGAAGGTCTGTTGACCTTATACAAAGGGCACCTTTCATTTTCACCACTCATAGAAGATGTTCCTAGATTAGGGAATGCCTATGTAATACTATGAAGCACAGAAACAGTGCCAAAATTCAGGAAAAGATAGGGAGGCAAGTATAAAATCTTTATTTTCCTAAGGTATGTTCAAAGACTATAACACTGCCCATTTCTTTGGTATAAAGACACTAGTGTATCTCCACAATATTTATTTTTCCTCAAAGTGACAACCATTTATTCAACTGACTACTGGTTGTTCTTATCCAAATGTACCAAAGAACTAGCTCCTAACAACTGTGGCTCTGTTGTCAGACACAGAGATTCAAATTCATATTCTTACCCTATTAATTATGAAGCCTTGGACAGGTTCTTTAAACAATCTAAGCTTTTCAGTTTCTTCATATGGAAAATGAAGATTGAAAAGTCTTATCTTCAGAGGGTTGTAGTAAAGACTAAATTAGTTAAATGATATAAAACTCTAACCACAGTG
The DNA here is from genome assembly GCF_003255815.1 of Theropithecus gelada. Taxonomy (NCBI): domain Eukaryota; kingdom Metazoa; phylum Chordata; class Mammalia; order Primates; family Cercopithecidae; genus Theropithecus; species Theropithecus gelada. Next base: position 41,966,301 of record NC_037689.1, read on the forward strand.
TCTGGCACTTAGTAAACAATCACTGTCAGCTAGTTTTCTTACGTCCAAAATTCAATTACCTCACCTCTGGCCCACCAATCTGTTCCCTCTCCTATATTTGCCATATTAATGAATGGCACCATCATTCATCTAGCAGCCCAAACCAGAGTTTTTCATTAATTGTAAACAGTTATCGTTCTGTAACACAGACTTGCCCCCATGACTCCCCATTGTGTGGCGTTTAGAACCCTCAGTCTAACTTGAGCTACACGTATGTTTTTCATAGGAATAAAATTTAAGAACCATCTGTTCCTTGCAATTTTTAATGTATGCAAAGCAAGTATCACAACTTATAACTTACTTTTAAAGAAAACTGGTACAGGAGAAACAGCACTAAACTTGGAATTCGCAGACCAAGGATAGAGCCCTAGGCTGCTGCTTATAAGCTTTATGATTTGAGGCAATTCAGACTTTCTCTTAGCCTATTACTTTACCTGTTCAAAATGAGGATACTTGTCCTGTCTACCCAAAGGATTATTACCAGGCTCAAAAACGAGATAATTCAGAAGAAAGAACTTTACAAATGTTAAAGAGCTGTACCAATGCACATTATTACTAAGGTGAGGTAGCCTCATGAGGATAACATACTCTGTAAAGTCCTTCTGATCTTGGAATTTAAAAAATCTTTGAATTGGTAAGGCATCTCAAAAGTCTTCTGTTCCTACTACACATAATATGTTTCAATTCTTTCTACTCCGTTCTTACTTACGCTTAAATACTACCAGGACGAGAATGTACTACCTCACTAGGCACTATAATATCTCTGAAAAAGTACTGCCTGCTACATGAAATTTTTCATTATATAGCAACTTTCCTCAGCTGTAAATTCTCTTTAAGAGGATTACTAATAAATGATGACTAACTTGCCCGTACTCTATCTGCAAAGTCACAGGAAGTAAATCTACAGCTATGACTCTAATCCACCCTGACTCTTGTCTTTTCCAGATAAGTTCCTTCAAACATTTCTTTAAGACAGATAAGACTCATCACTATCTTCTTCTCTGAGCACACTCCAATTCATCTTAAAGGGTGGTATATGGAATTGTATATAATTAACATTTCAACCCTCAAACGACCAATGCAGAGTAAAGGTCATATTACCTCCCTTGTCCTAGAAAATAAACTTATGTTAATGCAATTCACATATGCATTATTTTTGGAATGCCCTCAACACAATGCTGACATATCAAGTTTTCTGATTAAATCCTTATCTTCTTGCACTGCAACCACACCCTGCATCCTCTATTCATACCTGTTGTTACTCTTAGTTCCATGAATAAAACTTTATTTAAAATTTTTGATTCACCTTTTTCCAGCTCCCATCCATTGCCACAGTCTCTATACATTAGATTCCAAATCTGTCGATCAGCCTGTTCACTATTTTCAGCTTCACGTCATCTCAAATTTTACAATAAACTTTCTTTTCTCAACTACTCACCCAGTTAATAGTATAGTATATACTAACAAAGCAACTTAAGAAAAAAATTGAGTGAAACATAATCTGAAGGGTATTTTATGCTCTACATTTTGTAAAAACATCTACCTCCTGAGTTTAGCAAAAATTTAAAATGTTGAACAATTTAATTTTTAAAGCAGCGAGCCAATGTTATCCTACATACCAGTGAAGCTTTACAAAGCTTTTTCTACCAAAAAAAGCACCTTTATTCAAATGAAACTTTTCTATCACTTCATCAAAACAAGGATTCAAATGTTATCTATCAGAAATGAGCAAAGAGTTACTTCTGCAGTTAAGTTTCCCATTTGGAAAATGACCCTTGGTTTTATTAGAGATTAGGTTACATGGATTATCAGTCTTACGCAGTATTTTACTTTCTACTGTTTCCTAAGTTTAAGGAATAGTACTTGTTAAACAAGAAAATATATTTCTCTAATTTTAAAACACAAGTGGGAAAAAATGTGTTCTAAAGCTGGCCAGTACCACGTTTAAACCCCAACTCTGTCAGTTACTGGTGTAGTTACCTGAACTTGGGTAAGTTATTTAACATTTTGAGCCTCAGTTTCTTCACTCACAAGATGCAGATAATATCTACCTCACAGGGATGTTGTAATTAAAAAGATCCACCAAGAGACAGTGTATGCTCAGTAAATGTTATTTCTTTTCCTCTCTTTTGCCTCAATTGACAGTGTAACATTACATTTCTACATATAACTTCTAAAGATGTAATGCAATGAAGAAGTATAGGAGAGTGATGAAACACCTGTTCCATAATTCACTACAGTCAATTTTCCACTAAGCAGGGTGGAAGAGATCATTTTGTATGTGCTATATTTTTATACAATGTAGCTAGAGAATGAGTATGGACAAAAAATAGTTTAAAAGTGAGGCAAATGTATTTATCCTCTCTCATCCCACCATAATGCCTTCCAGCCAAAAAATTTCAGAGCCTGGCAGATTGTATATATGCAAATGTGATGTGAAATACTGGAAAAGGTTAGGAAATGCTAATCATGCTTTACTTTGTTAGCCTGAAATGTGTATAAAGTCACACATTAGAATAACCTACAATATGGGTCTCATCAGAACAAATCAGATAAAGGAGACTGTTCCCTTGACTTTCAGCAGGAATTGTTTTCAATGTTGTAAAAAATTATCACCTAAGATCATCTTCCAGGCTTAAAAAGGAAGAACAATTCAAATCAGTATTTCTGAATCAAGGTTTCAGGAACTCTAGAGTATTCCTAAATATTTTAAGGAAAATTCTGATGTTAAAAATATTTTATTAATTTAAAAACTTTCATTTTAAGCAACTTTATTAAGCAGACTGCTTTGTTGTAATGGCATGATACAACAATGTACTTTTCCAGGCTGCTGTCTGATACCTCTGAAAATATATCATTAGTTAAAAAAAAATACTTCCATTTCAGCAGGAGATCATCATGTATAAGTATGCTAGGACCAAAAGATGATCTGTGACTGATAAAATGCTACCTTGAACTCAGCAGGGTATACCATCTACTGACATTCTCCTATCTAGAAATGAAATGGACGTACGGACATTAAGAGAAGAATCTTCAAAGAGAGGAACAGTCTGAAATAACAGGAAGGGAAGAGGAAAAGAAAAGATTCAGAGTCCTAGTATATTAATATGGAGACCCAGGTTGTAGGAATGAGCAAGGACCATACTTTTTTTTTTTTTTTCACCACCCTCAGGTTTCCACAAGTATATCTACCTTCCAAACTCCCTGATATCAGCAGTGGTTTTCCTGTCCAAAAGCTTATGCAATAGGAATTCCATCATGAAGGTGCTGAGCATGAGGCACTAGGCACCTCTCTCAAAATGTGGTTAAGATACCATCAAATTGTTCAGAATCCAAAGAATCTTCTATGCAATCACATTGAAACAATAAGAAACAAGCACTTTATATTCTTAATAAGGAATGTATATAATCCTTACCAATGTGACAGGATTAAGAATCAGCTCCTCATTTATCCTAAGGAAATATCAGAGATGTGCATAAAGACTTATGTACAGTGATATTCATCATACTCATTATACTGAAAAATAGAAAACAATCTAAATGACCAACAAGGGACTGGTTAAATAAATCATAATACATCTATTCATATGTAGGAATACTATGCAATGGTTAAAATCAGGGCCTCAAAGAAAATTTAATGATGCAAAAAATATGCTTGCAATATATTAAATGAAAAAGGATACAAAACTATATAGTATGACCCAATTTTGCATCCCTTCCTCCCAACATGTGTGCATGTAACTGGCAAAACATATATAAAATCTCATCAGTCGTTACCTGGGTCATAGGATTTTCTTCTTTGTACTGTATTTTCAAAGTTACATGCACTTATTATGTATTAATTTTATAAAGAGAAAAACAATACATGTAATTAGAAAAATCAGTTTATTTCTAGTTAAGGTGCCCTTATGCCTGCTTATTCCTCTAGCTACTTAAGGTCTGTTAGCACCCAACACTGTTCTATTTTCTAGATGAGGGTAAGAATGACCTCTGGTTATATTTACATTTTTATGTTTAAGAGGACCCTTTCAGAAACTTTTTTTTTTCCTGGTCCTGTGGTTGTGGCAAGTTTCAGGCCGGGATCCACCTCATGTTTTTTGAAGTGTTACCGTCTAAGGGGGATTCTGCTTATGAAACAAGAGTATGTTGAGATAAGAATAAAGAAATGAAAACATAGTAGCCAAAATTAAATCTGCATTGTGAATAGCAAGTATTAAAATTGACACTGCAGAAAACGGAATCCATGCCACAGAGGACAAACTTGAGTAAACGAAAAAAAAAAAAAAAGAAAGAAAAGATTTAAAAAACTATGGAAGACAGACACAGAAATAATCTATGAATAACAGATGTTCCTAAAGAAAAAAGAAAAAAACAGGCAGTTTAATCAATCAAAAGTATAAGGAAACTTTCCAGTTCTGAAAAAAAAAAAAAATACCTGAGACTGGAGACTGAGAAGGTTCAACAGAGATCATCAACACCAAGACATGTCCTGGCAAATGTTTTTAAATTTCAAGGATAAAGATATAATCCTACAAGCATACAAGCAGAAAAAAATAGGTTATTTCAAAGGAACTGAAATCAGACTGACCTCAGATTTCTCCTCTGCAACAATAAAATGCCAGAAGACAATGAAGTAATCACTTACAGAGAATTGAAAAGGAAAAGTTATGATCTAAGAATTTTATACCTCATCCTAGTTTTTCGTGTTCAAAGGTCACAGGAAATTATTCTTAGATCTGCAAAGTCAAATTTTCACCATCCTGGTAGTTTTTTAAAAAATAAATTGTTCAAAGGTACATCCTAGACCATCAAAAGAGAATAAGAGACAAAGAATATTGAGGTAGGAAAGAACTGATGAAGTATACTGACACCAACCTAACATTTAGAAATAACTGAGTAAAACAGTTAATTCCACTAAAAGAAAAGGGTTCAATAATGAAGAATAATCGACATAAGTATATAAACAATATAAAAGAAAAAACACTTCAGAAAGTTAAAAGTAGGATTTGTAACCTCAGGCTAAATTAATGTGAACTCAAAATAAAAGAGGTAGTGGGAGAAGCCAAGATTCTAAATTCTCTTTCCTAGAAGGATATTTTAAAACCATTATTTTTAGTAATTATCCAGTAAATATAAATTTTGGAATGTTTTGAAAAACCATATAGTAACCAAGAATAGGTATTACAGTTCAAGTCACTAAAGATAATAATTGGCAGAGACTATTAATAATACTTTATGCAGGCATCACATTCAACCCTAACAACATGAGTCAGGTATAATTATTCCTATTTTATAGTCAAGGAAACTAAGGCTCAGCAAAGTTAATTACTGAATGGCAGAAGTAGGATTCAAACCCAGATCTTTTTAGCTCCGTAATTCTTTCTTCTATATTTCATAAGCTCCTCAAACAAAACAATTTATATGGAAGAAGAAAACAACGTCACAAGAATAAAAAATGTAAAATAATATGACAGAAACCGTTCCAAAAGTAATAATGTAAGAAATGTAAAGTGTAAAGTATCTAATTATACAAGGAAGTGGCTTGCTGGATATTAGATATTATTAAAGAATTACTGATGTTTTATGAGTGATGATAGTAAGGTGCTTATGAATTTTAAAAGTCTATCTTTTAAGAAGTATAAATGCAAATGTTTATCGGGGGGTGGCTGGGGGAATGAGAAGAGGAAGCAGAAATGGAACAAGATTGGCCATGAGTTTGATAATCCTTGAGGCTGGGTTATGGGAATATGTTGGTTCATTACACTACTCTCTCCAATCTGGTATGTGTTTGAAATGTTTGATAATCATAACTTTAATAATCACGTTATATTGTTTAAAAAGTAAACCAACAACTATTTACTACTTTAAAGAGAAACCCAAACCAAACAGATAAGTATAAAGAAAAATAAAACAAGTGTTTATAACATTAATACCAAAAATAAAATGTAAGGCAAAAACCTTAAGCTGAGTAAAAAAGTCATTTGGATTAAAGATATAATCAAGATTGAATACACACAGTAATAATGATTGCTATCATTTACTGAGCTCTTACCACATACTAGGCAAATGCTAAGGACTATTATCTTTGATGCTTCTTAACAACTTTGTGAGGTATTATCACCAGTTTACAAATAAGGAAATTAAGCCAAGATAGGTATGTCAATCTTTCTAAGCACTGGATCCCCAGTCCCCTAGCAAAATGCCTGGCACACACAGTAGGTGTTCAATAAATATTTGCTGAATACATGAGTAAGTCTAATATACTGCCTAAGGCTAATAAGTAGAGCCTAAATTCTAATATACTGCCTAAGGCTAATAAGTAGAGCCTAAATTCAAACCCAAATCTAATTCTAAAACCCCTACTCTTTTGTTTTTTGTTTTGAGATGGAATCTGGATCTGTCACCCAGGTTGGAGTGTGAGTGGCACAATCTCGGCTCACTGCAACCTCCACCTCCCGGATTCAAGGGATTCTCCTGCCTCAGTCTCTTGAGTAACTGGGACTACTGGTGTGTGCCACCACATCCAGCTAATTTTTGTATTTTTTTTTTTAGTAGAGACTGGGTTTCACCATGTTGGTCAGGTTGGTCTCAAACTCCTGACCTCAAGTGATCCATCCGTCTCGGCCTCCCAAAGTGTTGGGATTACAAGCGTGAGCCACCGCGCCTGGCCCTAAAACCCCTACTCTTAATCACATAAAAATCTTTTAATAATATTCCATAGTAAGAGTGCAGAGGTTTATTTCCTTCTGTGTATTTTCTACAATTAGCATGTATCACTTTTTAAGCAAAAAAGTCATTAAAAACAGTAAATGCATAATAGTATTGAACATTTAACCATGACTAAACCAACCACAAAACACAAAAGCAGATGCTTTGGAGAATATAACATAAATGGAAAGAAAATGGATGGGAAAATTTTAGTGCACTAATATCAACTAGCATAATAAATAAGGACAAAGCATTTGAAATAATTTATATTAGAACAGGCAGATACTGAATTTTATAATGTAAAAAGAATATGGGTTGTTTTCAACTTTTAAGTTTCTATGAAAAGTTATAAAAACTGACCATGTCACCTAGGATGGAGTGCAGTGGTGCAGCCTTAGCTCACTGCAGCTTCAAACTCCTGACCTCACACAATCCTCCCACCTCAGCCTCCGAAAGTGCTAGGATTATAGGCATGAGCCACCGCACCTGGCCAGTTTAAAATTCTTAGAGGCAGGAATTACACAGATCACATTTTCTGATTATAATAAAATACTGAATAAGGAAATAAAGCACTCACTCAGAAATTAATATTCTTCTAAATAACTACTGGGTCAAGGAAATAAGTAACAGCTATCATTTATTCATTGCCTATTTTGTTCAAACTACAGTGCTACCTGTGTTACACATATTCTCTCACTGAATCCCAATTAATAATTAAAAACATCCATGAGGTAAATTATTATGTATAACAGGGAAGAAAAAAAGTTAGGTTGAGATTTTAATAACTTGTCCAAGATCATAGAGTTATTAAATCTGCAGATAAGATAATTAAATTCAAGTTCAAATACAAAGCTACTACTTACATAGAAATGCTGCTATATTGCTTAGAATTCATGTACAAGCATCTAGCTATGCTCATTTTTCTTCGTTCATAAAATAGTTTTGTAATAAAAGTGGAGAAAACGAGTTCTTTAGCACAACATGTTCTGAAAGTATTTATTTGTTAAACACACTATTCTAGGAAGGTTATGGTTCATTTTTCTAACATATCATTGATCAGATAAAATATTTCAAATTACATAATCTCCTAAAAGGGATTCCTTTAAATATATCCATTTTTATTAGGACAAGGAAAAATGAAAGAAAACATAAAAATTAGGTAAACAAAACAGGCAATATAAGGAAAACATGACTTGCCACTACATTTATTTCTAAAACCTGGTGTATCCTTAGAAAAGTTGCTTTTTTCTGGTACTTATCTGTAATCCATAAGAGTTCTATGGAATCTTGGCCAGCATGGATTTGAAAGTCTGCCACTAACTGTGGGCAAGCCCCCAAGCCTCTCTAAGTTGTGGTTGCTTCATCCATAAATATGTGACTATCCAGGAGCTCTCCCAACTTGAAAGTTTTATGATCTTCTATAAAACTTTAAGGATTAAAGTTTTAGATTAAGTTATTTAAAATTTTGGGGGGTTTTCGTACCCAAGGAAGTTACTGATTCTATGTTTAAAGCTGTTTTTAACGTTACTTCTAAGTATAACTTTTTCTTCCACTTCTGCATTCAGAATAGTTTTATCTATACCTGTCAGTGGTGCTTTTGTTCCCCAATGTAAACATAGATAATGCCAAAGAACTGACTATATGAATGTTGTCAACTAAAAGAAAAAAATAAAATATTGGTTTTTGTGCAGATTAAGGGAACTTAAAGCAATTTTATAACTTCCACAATCTGATCTATTAGTTTACTAGAGAAAATCAGTAAAGTGTCAATTTAAAAAATTGGGATCTACTCCTAAGCCTATTCCTGCTTCTCCAATACCTTCAAACCCTCTTAGTACACAATGGCATTGGTAATATTTTCCAATCTGCCTGATGATCAAAATTACCTATGGTTTCTGTTAAAGATACATTACCTGGACCTATCTCAGCCTGACACTGAATCAGAATTCCCAGAAGCCCCATGGTTAAGTGTATTATTTTTTAAACAGGCACCTTAGAGGATGCCTGTGATTAGACAAGACTGGGAGGCCAGGAGCGGTGGCTCACACTTGTAATCCCAGCACTTTGTGAGGCCAAGGCAGGCGCATCATGAAGTCAGGAGTTTGAGACCAGCCTGGCCAACATGGTGAAACCCCCACCTCTACTAAAAACACAAAAGTTAGCTGGGCATGCTGGTGCGTGCCTGTAATCCCAGCTACCTGGGAGGCTGAGGTAGGAGAATCACTTGAACCTGGGAGGCGGAGGCTGCATGAGCTGAGATCACGCCATGGCACTCCAGCCTGGGCAATGGTACGACTCCATCTTGGAAAAGAAGAAGAAGAAGAAGAAGAAGAAGAAGAAAAAAAAAGACTGGGAAATCCCAGTGTAAACATCATGAGCTCTGGAGCCTGATACATAAAGTTTCAAAGCCTGGCTTTGTTCTTTATTACAGTTGTGACTTTGGGTAAGTGACTTACCATGAATCTGTTTTCTAATCCATAAAATTCGTATCCTAATTATGCTGGAGGTTGTGGTACAGTTCAGTATGCCCAGCCACACTGGGTGTTTAGGAGATGTCAGCTTCTCTTTCCTCCTGCTCATCTTGTCAGGGGAAACAACAATTACTATTATTTGAGGGGATTTTGAAGAGCCCCTTGCCCTAATGGGTCCACTTTCATTTCTAGGGCTAAAAATCTGAGTTCTGGATAACCCTTTAATGTATTACTTGGATTGGCTAATTCAGGAGTCCTACAAACAAGTTAAATGATTTATTCTGGTTTCCAGAGGTTTAATGAAGCCCTCCTACCCGAAACAGATATACCATTATGCTGGGCTTCAAAGTCCAAGTTTTTACTTGCTGTGACTGTGGCAAAAATCATTCAAACCTCTGTTTCCCCATCTGTAAGACAAGTCATGCTAAATGTCTACTGAACTAATAAACATTATTGATAACATAACTATTAATTAACACTTAAACATATATATTCTTACAAACATCTTTATGTACAAAAAGATAGCATTAATAACTTACAAGTAAAACAAGGGTACTTGCTCAAATACACAATAAACCAGAACCTGTTTAACAGAATTCTTGTTTGTGTAATACCAACTGTATCTCAATACAAAGTGTTTTAGGCATGTTTTTAGGTGAATTGACTTAGTAAGAAACAATCCAAATGATCCACTCTAATTAAAATATGTATGTGTATATGTGTACACACACACACACACACACACACATATATATATATATATCTCACCCTAGGTATAAACATAACCTAGTAACAAAGCCACCAAAACTAATTTCTGAAAAGATAACCACAAATGTAGTTTCTAATTAGAGCTCCATGATTAATTCTATATGCATATTTATTAAGCATAAATAAACAGTATTAGGCTGGGCGCAGTGGCTCACGCCTGAAATCCCAGCACTTTGGGACAGGTGGATTGCTTGAGGCCAGGAGTTCAAGACCAGCCTGGCCAACATGGTGAAACTCTGCCTCTACCAAAAAATACAAAAATTAGCTGGGCGTGGTGGCACATGCCTATAGTCCCACGTACTCGAAGGCTGAGGCAGGAAAATCACTTGAGCCCGGGAGGCAGAGGTTGTGGTGAGCTGAGATCGCGCCTCTATCTCAAAAACAACAACAACAAAAAAAACCACGTTACTAAAAATTGTTAAGTTTTAACTGCTCACATAAGCTATAACTTAGAGAAACCTAGGGAAATTTTTAAAAACGAAAAATCAGGATATTTATTCAAAACAAAGGAAAAGTTACCCTCAAATCTTAAAAAAGCAAAAAACAAGAAAAAAAAACTTCAAGTCCTATTGAAAGTAATTTAAATTACATTAAAGAACTATAGCTTTTTTTTCTCATTTTTTCAAATCATTCTTTAATGGAATTCAGTAATTTTCTTCATTTAGGTCTTGTCCTTTGCTTGTTATGTTTATTTCTAGGCATTTAATATTTTTGTTGCTATTATGAATCTTTTTTCCATCATAATTTCTGTTTATGGCCCATAAACAGGAAAGCTGTTTGTTGATTTCTGAATACATTTTGTGTCGTATCACCTTATTAGACTATCATTTGTTTTAATAAATCTTTTTAGGGGATTTCCTTAGATTATCTAAGTGGATAATTATATCATAGATGAATAATCTTTTATCTTTTTCAATACTCTTTGATTTTCTTATTTAATTGCATTAGCAAGCTCTTCTAGAAGGTAAAATAGAAGTGAAAATAGCAGGCATAGTTTTAATGAGAATGCCTGTAATATGTCCTTATCAAGCTGGTTATTGGTCCGAGATTTTTTAAGTATTAAGGACATACCTTTTATTCCTAGTAGTAAAACTACTAGGAATAGGTTTTTAATTGAGAAGAGACACTTTAAACCTTTTTTTTTTTTTTTTTTTTTGAGACAGAGTCTCGCTCTGTCACCCAGGCTGGAGTGCAGTGGCATGATCTCGGCTCACTGCAAGCTCCGCCTCCCGGGTTCACGCCATTCTCCTGCCTCAGCCTCCCCCCGAGTAGCTGGGACTACAGGCACCCTCCACCACACCTGGCTAATTTTTTGTATAAATTTTTTTTCTTACATTTTATTTAGAAATGATCAAATGATCATAAAGTCACAGAAAGTTGCAAAAGTAATACAGAGAGGTCTCATACACTTTTAACCTACTTTACCCCAGTGGTAACATCTTATATCATCTCCTGTCAAAGCCAGGACATTGCAACTGGTACAATGCACAGATCCTACTCAGATTTCACTGGCTTTACAGGTATGTAGCTGTGTTTTCTAGGCCATTTGATCACATGTGTGGGTCTCTACATCCACCACTACAGTAAAGATACCAGTTTATTGCCACCACGATCCCTCACGTGGCCCCTTTATGACCACGCTTCCTTCCCCTTTTCCTAATTCCTGGCAATCAGTAATCTATTCTCCATTGCAATAATTCTGTCATTTTAAGAATGTCATATAAATAATACAGCATGTAACCTCTTTTTTTCACTCAGCATAAATCCCTTGAGATTCATCCAAGCTGTTGTGTGTATCGACAATTCATTCCTTTTTAGTTACTGAGTAGTAGTATTCCATGATGTGGATGTGCTAGGTTATTTGACCATTTACCCATTCAAGGACATTTGGTTTCTAATTTTTGGATAGTACAAATAAAGCTGCTATGAACATCTGTGCACAGACTTTTATGTGGACGTAAGTTTTCACTTCTCTGTGGTGAATGTCCAGGAGTACAACTGCTGGATCATATAGCAAGCATATGTTTATTAATAAATGGCCAAACTATTTTCCTGCGGGCTGTATCATTTTATACCCTCACCAGCAATATACGAGTGATCTAGTGTGTTTGCCTCCTCGCCATTTATTATTGTCACTATTTTTTATTGTGGCCGTTCTAATAGGTGTGTAGTGATACCTCACCATGCTGAACCTCTTTTCACATGCTTATCTGCTATTCATCTTTGGTGAAGTGTCTGTTCACTTCTTTTGTCTACTTTTTGGCCTAGATTGCTTGTCTTTGTTATTGCTGAGTTTTGAGAGTTCTCTAAATATTGTAGATACAAGTCCGGTCTCAGTTACAGGTTCATACCCTCCACAGAGTCTTTTTCATAGATAAAAGGTCTTGAATTTTCAGAAGTTCAATTTATTGTTTTCTTCTTTTATAGAATTTGCTTTTGGTCTCAGGTTTAAATGTTTCATTTAGCCCACAGTCCTGAAGATCTTCTCCTATGTCTAAATTCTAAAAGTTTTCTAGTTTTACATTCAAATCTACAATCCATTTTAAATTAACTTTTACACAGTATGAGATTTGGGTTGAGACTGACTGTTTTACCTACAGATATGCAATAGCTCCATGCACCATTGTTGAAAACGCTATTTATCCTTCCTCTATCAAACTGCTTTTGTAACTTTGACAAAAATCAGTTGGCTGTACTTAGGTGGGTCTATTTCTTGTTCTCCATTTTATTCCACTGATCTATGTGTGTATCCCCTTGCCAATAGTACAGTATTTTGAGTACTGGAGCTATATAGTAAGTCTTAAAATCATTTGGAATGATTCCTCCCATTTTATTTTTAGAGAAAGGGTCTTGCTCTGTCGCCCAGGCTGGAGTGCAGTGGTGTGATCACAGCCAACTGCAGACTTGAACTCCCGGGCTCGAGTGTTCCTCCTGCCTCAGTCCCCCAAGTACCTAGGACTATAAGTGCGTACCACTATTCCTTGCTAATTTTTTAAAAAATTATTTTTCTAGAGATAGAGCCTTGCTATGTTGCCCAGGCTGGACTTGAACTCCTGGCCTCAAGTGATCCACCCACTTCAGCCTCCCAAGGTGCTAGGACTACATCATTAAGTTTTATGTTAGCTGTGGGTTCATTATCAAGTTGAGCAAGTCCCCCTCTATTAGGTGGCTGAGTTTTTATTATGAATGAATGTTTAACTTAGCTAAATGTTTTTTCTCTTTCCTATAAGCCATTTCATGATCAAGAAAAAATATGTTTTCTCCATTAGTATCATGTGACTTGTCTTCTTTAACCTTTTAATATGGTTAGGCTACCTTGATTTTTGGATACTGTGTCTGATGTGGAATAAAACCCAGTTGGTCATGGCATACAATTCTTATATGTTGTTGGATTTGTTTTGCTAGTTTTTGTTGAGGATTCTGTGTCTATGTTCTTTAGGGATATTGACCTGTAGTTTTCTATACTATCTTTCGGTTTTGCTATCAGGATAATACTGGCCTCATAAAATGAGTTGTAAAGTGTTCTCTATTTTCTGGAGGAGACCATGTAGAATTTATGTTATTTCTTTATTCCTGACAGTCCAAGTTTCCTTCTTTTATCATTCTCTTTCAGGGTCTGCTACTCACAAATTCTCTTAGTTTTCCTGTATCTGAGACCACTCTGATTTTATCTTCATTCCTGAAGGATATTTTCACTTGGTATAGAAATCTGGGTTGACAGTATTTTCTTTCAGCACTTGAAAAATGGTGTGCCATATCCTTCTGGCATCCACAGATGTTTTGAGATGAGGTTTCACTGTGTCACCCAGGCTGGAGTGCAGTGGAGCGAAGATGGTTCACTGCGGCCTTGAGTGTCTGGGCTCAAGTGATCCTCCAGCTTCAGCCTCCCCAGTAGCTGGAATTACAGGCCCATGCCACCATGCCTGGCTATTTATTTTTAATATTGTTATTATTTGTAGAAATGGGTCTTGCCATGTTGCCCAAGCTGATCTTGAACTCCTGGGCTCAAGCAATCCTCCTGCTTGGCCTCCCAAAGTGTTGGGATTATAGGCGTAAGCCCCCAAAGTGCTGGGATTACGGACGTAAGCCTCCTTAAGTGCTGGGATTACAGGCGTAAGCCACTGTGCCTGGCAGACGTCCACAGATTCTGATGGAAAATCTGCTGTCACATGAATTGTTCCCTACAGGTAACAGTTCATTTCTCTCTAGCTGCTTTAAAGATTCTTTTTCAAAAGTTTGATATTTTTCAATTGTCATAAATTTTCAATTGTCATAAAACATAACATAAAATTCACTATCTCAACTATTTTAAGTGTATGGTTTAGTAGTAGTATTCACATTATGTAACTAATCTTCAGAACTATCTTGCAAAATTGAAACTCTGTATCTATTAGACAGTAACTACTCATTTCCAAAAGTTTGATTCTGATTTTGTCTAGGAGTGGATTACTTTGGGTTTATCTTATTTGGGATTCAGTCAGCTTCCTGAATCTGTAAGATTATGTCTTTTGCAAAATTTGGGGAAATTTCAGCCATTATTTCTTCAGGTCCACTTTCTTTTTTCCCTTTCTGGGACTCTGATGACATAAATGTTAAATCTTTTGTTAATGTTTACCAGGCCTTTGAGGCTCTGTTCATTTTCCAGTTTTTCTCTATTTTTCATTTCTACTGCTTTATCTCCAATGTTATTCTTTCCTGTCATCTCCATTCTTCTATCTAGCCCATGTAGTAAGTTTATTACAGTTACTGTATTTTTCAGTTCTAAAATTTCTATTTGGTTCTTCCTTATAGCTTCCATTTCTTTCCTGAGACGAATTTCTCATTTGTTTCAAGTGTGTTTGTGATTGCTCACTGAGGCATTTTTGTGATGGCTGCTTTAAAATTCTGGTCTGATAATTACAACATCTGAATTATCACAGTGCTGATGTCTGTTGACTGTCTTTTCTCATTCATGTTGCAATTTTCCTGGTTTTTGGTGTAGGTGATTTTTTACTGTCTAATGAATATTTGGAGATTATAGGACTCTTTCCTATTTAATCTTTTTTTTTTTTTTTTTTTTTTCCTGAAGCAGGCAGTCCTCCTGTTGAGGTGGAGTGTGAGGAGGGTGAGTGTGTATGTTCAGCTTCCCTCTGGGCCCTACCAACATCACCCAGGCAAAAGTGGAGCAATGACTCACACTGTTTTGTTGCAGATGGGTGGGATGGAAGTTCAGCTCCACTATTAGTCCCAATGAAAGTAGGGCACCAACCTGTATCACCTCATTGCCTCTGAGTAGGGGTGTAAGCTCACCTCCCTGCTGGGCCCTGATGATGACAGGGAGGAGGAAAGCAGAGGGCTGACTCATACTTCTTTGTTGCTACACTATAAAGCCAAAAGCTCAGCTCCCCAAAGGACCCAGCTAACAACAGGGGAGGGTAGAGGAGGAAGCAGAATGCCAACTAGCCCTGCCACCCATCACTTGCCAGATGGGAGTGAAGGCTCAGTTCTCCACTGGGCCCCACTGACATTAGTGGAGGTAAGATGTGTTGAGAATCCTACCTCCAACCTTCTTGTTCTGCCTGTTGATATCAGGTGAGTGTAGAGTATGGATTAGCCCTGGCTCACGTCACCTTGTTAAGTGTCACTGCTTCTGGGTCAGGGTGGAGGCTCAATTTGCTGCTAGACCCTACCCTGGC
Source organism: Theropithecus gelada (assembly GCF_003255815.1). Taxonomy (NCBI): domain Eukaryota; kingdom Metazoa; phylum Chordata; class Mammalia; order Primates; family Cercopithecidae; genus Theropithecus; species Theropithecus gelada. The sequence continues at coordinate 41,981,962 of NC_037689.1, forward strand.
AAGAGCACAACTTCCTTCTGCTGGAAGAGGAATGAGGGAAAACGCTTCCTGCCTGGTCTGCCAAAACCACCCAGCAGGGGGAACCAAAGTGCTGTCTGCTTTTGCTGGGCAAAGAAATGGGCACTTAGGTCTCTGATATCCCCAGCCCACACCACTGGGTTGGGGAGTGAGAGCACTGTTATTTGCTTCTTTGGGGTGAGGTGGGGTTTTTCTGATGGTATTTGGCCAGGGTAGGGTGAGTATTGTCAAAAAGGTTCAGTCTTATTTGGCTACCTTTCCCCTAGTTGTTTGTCTAAAGGAAACAGTCTTTTTCTCAGAGCTCTTTTTGTCTGTGACTGTTGGCAGTTCTAGTTTGGAGGCTTTCATAGCACCCTGTCTAGGATATATGGGAGGCGACAGGAAGAACACAAATAGTGAATTCCCTGAATTTTCTTGAGTCCCAAGGTCTGCAGGCTGTTTGCCTTCTTTTTCCACCTTTAGAACGTTCCTGTGCTTGTTTGTTGTGTTGTATCTAAGGTGTTTTAGCTGTAAGGGAGGATCAAGGAGGAATAGGGGTCCTCTATCTTGGCAGAACCAGAAGTATCCTCCAAGTGATTAATTTTTATGTTGAAAATAACATTTATTTTCTAATTTTCCACATTATGGTTGAAAATGTACTACAGAAAACTGCTGTAACATTATAGATCATAATTTCCTCCCAAAGATCCAATTACATCTGCTTATATTATTCTTTACTAATTTACCTTGTTTCATGCTATTAAACTTCCTGCCCACCCCAGTACTTTTATTAATGTTCCAAAAGAAAATAATTGCATTTAATTCATTTTCACCTAGTAGTATACTATACATACTCAGAAAAGCTTGCAGGGGAGGCGGGGTGGTAGGCAGGAGATAGCTTTAAAATTCATTTATGAGCTCTTCTTTTTATTAATCCAAGGCAAAACTTATTTTTAATTTGCCTATGACATTTCTCTAAGGATTACTTAATATGAACATCCATTTTGATAATTATTACTCTTGAATTATACCAATAGCCAGCAAGAACTTGAAGGAAAAGAGGCAAATAAGGTTTTGTTTTATTTGCATTTTTACTTCTTCAAATAACATACCTATATGTGTTACTTCACTTGAGATGGACTCCTGAATTCATTTATCTGTTGACTTATATTTAATTTCAGAGATTCTAGGCCTATTGTTTTTCTATTATTAAGATTAGTAATTAATCTTCAATTAACACCTGCACTTTTGCTTTAAATAAGAAATTATAGACTAGTTCAGGCCGAGGAGACTCTAAGGAAAAATATCACTGCCCCAATCTTTTCTTTCTGTAACTTTCTTTTTTAAGTTCTATAATCAATATTTAACTCTTTGTTGTGTTCCTCTAGGAATTCCACTCTGGCTGAGAGAAGGGGTGCCTTGGTGAGAGGTATCCTAAGGCACTTTCATAGAACCTAGAGCTCTATTAACCCAGTTGGAAAACCACTATTTTAGGAAAAGCCTTGTATTTATCAAATCTAAAAAGAAAGAAAATATCTTAAAACCACGTATTGAAACTAAGTTTTCTAAGAAATACATATACAAGAAACTTCCATATCAGCATTAGAGCAAAAGCCAACTGAAGTCTCTAAAACAGTAACAAAATAAGCACATGAATTACGTATACAAATGGACAAGAAGCACATGAAAAGATCCTTAACATCATTAGTCATTAGAGAAATGCAAATCAAAACCACAATGAGATACCACTTCACACCCACTAGGATGGTTATAGTAAAAAAGACAGTAAGTGATGGTAAGGATGTGGAAAAGCTGGAACTCTCATACACTGCTGATGGGAATGTAAAATGGTACAGGCCAGTTGGAAAAGGCTGGCAGTACCTCAAAAAGCTAAACATAGACTTACCATATGACTCAGCAATTCTACTCCTAGGTATATATCCAAGAAAAATGGAAACATATGTTCACATAAAAACTTAATACGAATGTTCACAGCAGCATTATTCATAATAGACAAAAAGTAGAAACAATTTCCAATGTCCATCAACTGATAAATGGACAAACTGTGGTATATCCATACAATAGATTATTCAGCCACATAAAAGAACGAAGTCTTGCTACATGCTATAACATGTATGAATCTTGAAACATGTAAGAACCTTGAAAACAGACACAAAGTCCACATACTGTAGGACTCCATTAATATGAAATGTCCAGAATAGGTGAATCTAGAGACAGAAAATAGATTAGTGATTGCCAGGGACTGGGAGAATGGAGGAAATGGGGAGTGACTGCTAACGTGTATGAAATTTCTTTTTGGGGTGATGAAACTGTTCTAGGAAATAGATAGTGGTGATGGCTGCACAACCTTGGGAATACAGTAAAAGCCAATGAATTATATACAAGGGTGAATTTTATAGTATGTAAATTTCTCAATTAAAAAAGGAATTAGGCTGGGTACAGCGGCTCATGCCTGTAATCCCAGCATTTTGGGAGGCCAAGGCGGGCGGATCACCTGAGGCCAGAAGTTCGAGACCAGCCTGGCCAACATGGCAAAACCCTGTCTCTACTAAAAAAAAAATTAGCCGGGCGTGGTGATGGGTACCTATAATCCCAGCTACTTGGGAGGCTGCGGCAGGAGAATCACTTGAACCTGGGAGGCAGAGGCTGCAGTGAGCCGAGATCGCAACACGGCACACTCCAGCCTAGGCAGTAAGAGGAAAATTTCGTCTCCAAAAAAAAAAAAAAAAAAAAAAGGAATTAGGCTGGATGCGGTGGCTCGTGCCTTTAATCTCATTACTTTGGGAGGCAAAGGCAGATGGATCACCTGAGGTCAGGAGTTCGAGACCAGCCTGGCCAACATGGAGAAACTCCATTTCTACCAAAAATATAAGAATTAGCCAGGAATGGTGGTGGGTGCCTGTAGTCCCAGCTACTTGGGAGGCTGAGGCAAGAGAATAACTTGAACCCAGGAGGCAGAGGTTGCAGTGAGCCGAGATTGCGCCACTGCACTACAGCCTGGGTGACAGAATACATACATATACAAGGAACTTCCGTATCAGCATTAGAGCAAAAGCTCTGGGTGACAGAGTGAGAAAAGAATTAATTAGGGCTATCTGACCTGACACTCTAAGAAAAAAACAAAACAAAACAAAAAAAAACGATTGCATAACTTTCCTTTTAAATTTCCTTTTCTTATATGATAGTAAGATAATTGTTAACCTTTCTGGGTTGAGCCAAATTCTGTTTTCTAGCACTTTGAGGGAACATCAAGTAGATTTTTCTGAAAAGAGGATGCAAAGATAGAGAGGTAATGATTTAATAAGCTGCAATCAAAGAACAGAGCACATTTACTCAGGCATACACCTAGGGGCTTCTGTAAAGAGAGGTGTTAAGTAATGTCTAGGCAGCATCCCTCCCCCCTTTTTCCAAGTACTGTAATTTTTGTATCAAACGTTAGACATTTTATTTGTAAGACAGCTCATTAGAAATCTCAAATAATCTTCCCATACAATGTCATAAATGCGGTTTTTCAAGCCAACTCACAAAAACCTGTTTAACCCACTGTATTTGGAAACTACCATCAACCTCACATGGTTTTACTAACTTTTCTAACTTTACCTATTGACTACTTAAGCACTGTCTCTATTGTGAATAGCATTCCTAGTTCATGCTAGGATCACATCATCTCTACAGGCCTCCTTGGTGAGAAGAGGGCTTCATGCTACATACATACATGTATTTATATATGTGAGAAGTCACCTATCTCTCTAGGTTATTCTCTACATCTCCATAATAGCTACTCATGTAAACTACCTGGATCCTTTTTCCCCGGTAGCAGATTTCATTTAGACTGAGTTACTCACCTGGATGTTCTCAACTCAAACAGGGCTGTGTAGTGAAAAGTCAATAGAATTTGCAATCTGTGAGACTTGGGTTTGAATTCTGGCTTCTTCAGTTACTAGCTGTGCAACCATGAGCACGTTATTTAACCCTTCTAGGCTTCAGTTTCCTCATCTGTAAGTTGAGGATAATTATGTATACTTCATTCAAGTTGATATACACAAAGTGACTTATCAAGGGGAGCATTCAATAGACGTGAACTTCCTTCCATCTTCACTTGGGAAAGAGCAGTGATCTCAATGCACCCCTCACCCTTCGTTTGTAGGTAGGAACATTCTGAAGTTGTTTCTGTAAACTAAGGACTGTATTTTCCAGACTTATAAATTAAGGCTAAGGCAAGACTGTGTATTATTTTGTATTTGAGTACTCTTGACATAGCAAATGAGTGAAAATTAGCAGAGGGTAGAGAAAAAGTAATATTTGAACTTTTGTCCATTGTGGTTCTTTCAGAATTCGTATTTAAGATAGTTTTGATAAAATTAAAAAGTTGTATTGATATGTTGTGGATGACAAAATGAATTTTAGTGAAATCAATGTGTTGCACACCCCAACTATGACTTTGTTAACATATCACCTGAAGCAGGTCTGCCTGAACAGGTCTCAATTTTCTTATATAAATAGGGTAGAGCTAAATTGTTCTCTGCTCTAAAATTCTATGCTAAAAAAATTTAAATGCTTTCATATTTCAAGATGCACCAATCCACTTTTTCAGTTTTAACTAGCACAGTACAGTGGATGCAACACAATATTTAAACAAATTACCATACAGTAATTTATTCATCCAATAATATAGAAGATAATTGTGTATTTTTCTACCCAGAGACATTAGTCTTACTGTTTATATCTCTGTCTGTAAGCTCTGTGCACAAGAGGAAACTTATAATTACAACATTTTTTGATATTTAAATTTCCCCCAATGCTTTAGTGTTATCACTTGAATGAGATGTCACAGTAAAACTATTAAAGTTGTAGGAAGAAAAGAATGCTGATTTGTGGGGTATGTACCACCCTAGAGGGTTTATCAGAATCTTCAGGATAGAAAAAGGCAAAACAAACCTGATTAAAAATAATCTGAAAAAGCATGTTAAATATTTGTTTTTAGAAAAGCTTTAGCCTATTAATTTCAAGATATAAATCATACAAGGTAGAAATGAAAAAAATAGTGGTGTAAAAAATGCATTCAATTTGTACTAATACTGTAACTGGGAATTGTACTGTTCATCATGGTAGCCAATAGCCACTGGTGACTATTAGTTAAAATTAAAAAATTCACTTCCACACTAACCACATTTCAAGTGTTCAATAGCCACATATGGGTAGCAGTTACTGTACTAAACAGTGCTGATCTAGAAATTTTTTGTGATTTTAAGTAAATCTTTATTATTTTGTATTATTTTCAGATAGATGCCTCTGTTCCTAAATGTGAAGAAATGAAGTAACATTCTAGATAGCTGAGGTTTTTGCTATAGGTTTTACAAGATTTCTGAAGTGAAAATTTATCCCAAACCACTGCACTTGAGATGCATTTCAATCTATTAATGTCAAAATGATCTTTTGCTTCAGGCTATCACTTGACATCTGCTTCTAACACATATCAAATGACTGAACCAAGTTTCCTGTAACAAGCTTTGTGGCCCAAAGAATTAGAGCCAAGCTCACAGAAATCTAAATGACCAGGTCAGATTTGAAGATGAGATCATCACCATATGTAAGATTATAAAAATCAATTTATACGGTGGACAAAACTAGTTTTTAAGGTATGTAAGAGACCATAGATATACTAGTTAAGATGGGAAAATCTGATTTAACTTATGCTATGGTTGTAATTCTATTATGACAAGAAATCTAAAAGAGCTTTTAGATTTATACCTAAGTGTAGAGTAACAAATATTTAGGAAACTAACACTATTTTATGAGAACAACAGAAAAGGACTCACAATGTGGAGAGCTGACTCCAGGCAGGGCAGTAAGCTAGCTTTCAATTTAAAGCTGCCTGTTTTTTAGTTCATTTTTAGTTCTACTTTCCAGCTGACATCTTCAAGAGAGGAACTTAAATATGCAGGGCAGGTAATGCCAGCAATTGAGCTGTTCTGTTATGGTATGTAAAACATAAAATCACTATTCATTATTTGGAAATATGCCCAGCAAACACCCCTGACCCCAGAGGTATTTGTACATGATGAGCAGAGACCAGAAAAAGGGTGAGGATGCTATTTTACATTATTTGGAAGCTGTAACTTTTGTATATTACTAATCCTAGATGTCTATTCTCTAGTAAGTGAAAATGAGAAGCAATTAATTTTAACAGGAAAATGGGAGAGAAAAGCAGATTAACAGTGGCATAAAGTGGCATATAAGAAAATTTTTAAACTACAAATATTAGACATAAGTTACAGAAACAGTCAATGTACAAGCCATTTAGTAGGGGCAATTAGCTTGATATTAAGGTAGAATATGACCATTAATTTTCAGAACACCGAATCAAAAGTGTAAATTATTTTTAACTTTTATCTAAATTATTATTACATTTATATTCACTATTAAGATGGAACATTTTTATACAATTTAGAAAGATTTCAATCCAAAATGAAACAAAACTCTTGACAGTTAATGAAAAAACTTCAATACAGTCAATTAAACATAATAGCTCATTTCCAGGCAATACTGGATCACGTTACTGTAGTTATCAGACTTTCCAAAACTGTGTTCTGCAAAGCACTTTGTGTCCACTGAGACTTCAATAGATGGTTCACAAAAAAGGGGTTCTGACATCAAGTCTCAAATGCTGTGGGCCATATCCGTTTTGCGGATTCATTGTATACAACATCTTAAAAGTTCTAAATTATACAGTAAAGACAGGTTAAATCTTATTTAATGCCACATTTCCCCAACTTACTTGATTATGCCACACTATCTTGTTTTTTGGAGAGGGGTGATTCTTGAGGCATGGATACACCTTTTAACATCATATCTCCAGAGACTTTTCAGCTTGAAAAATACTATATATACTATTTAGAGTTCTGTAAGAACCAATACCACATTACAGGCAAAATCTAAAGGACTACATTTATAGACAGGAAAACCCAGTTACCTTATAGCATTTCCAAATAACTATAACAAATGTATGTATAGCAATGGGGAAGGAGGTGTGACATATTAATTTCTTTCCCTAAAAATTAACAGAACGGATTCATCCTAAAACATAAAAAGGTGTGCACATTGTGTGTCGGTATGCTTTACAAAGAAAGTTAAAATTCTACCTATTGATGCTATAAACTGACTTTAACCATTTCTTCAGGGACACATTACCTTCAAGAGGTAAACATACAGGATACACTATATTTCACCGATTAAAAGATACAATCAAGTGTAAGATATACTATTATTTTATATATTAAGGAAAAACATGCTGCTAATTAAACTATGACATGCCATGGATTGTGAGACATCTTCCAATCTGAGCAATGTTAAAAATGTGAACAAACTTTCCTTTCTTCCTTCTTCCACATATATTCTTCACAATGCTGTTTTTTCCCTTTAAAGACAATATTGAGGAAGGGATCAATGCAAAAAGGACAAGATTCAAGAGATTTCTGTTCCCCTTGCCCTTTCAATTACATTCAGATATTACCATGACTATTTAAACTGATCGATCAAATAAATCACTTTTAATTGTTTTGCTGGATTCTAAAAAATTACCCCAGAGGAAAAACAAACTCAGACAGTTCTTTAAGAGGGACGATTCATTGTAACTGTTGTTTATTAAAAACTTAAACCATGTACTGAACCAAGTACTTTACATATATTATCATTTCATTTAATTCTCACCAAAACTCTATGAGGTAGACATTATTTTCATCCCTATTTTACAAATTAGGATGTTGAAGTATAGAGATATTAAATATAACTTGCATAACGTTACAAAGTTATTAAGTGACAGAGCCAGGACTCAAACACAGGTCTTTATGGCTCCAGAGCTTATGTTCTTTAACACTTTGCTATTAATCCAAATAACCCCACAAAGTCCCTTCTAAGTTTTAAGAATGAGCAAAAACCAAAATACTTAATTACCAGTAACTAACATATTTGCTTAAAACAGGCCACATGACAAAAAGACAAATATTGCATGTTCTTACTCACATGTGGGGCTCATGGGTAGGGAGTTTCTACTCAGAATGAGAGTTACTAGAGGATAGGACGAGTGTGGGGGGTTACAGAGGGGGTAGGGGTGAAGAAAGGTTGGTTAATAGGCACAGTACAAACATACAACTGGATAGAAGGAATAAGTTCTAACAATGGATAGCAGAGTGGAGTAGGGTGACCATAGTTAATAACAATGTATTATATATTTCAGAATAGTTAGAAGAGAAGATTTGAAATGTTCCCAACACACAGAAATGATTAATGGATACCCCAAATACCCTGATGTGATCATTACACATTCTATGCACGGAACAAAATATCACATGACCCCATAAAAATGTACAAATATTATTTATCAATTAAAAAGTAAAAATTTTGGTGTACAGTTTGTTTAACCAAAGAGACAACTTCCTCCTATGTTTCTGTACATTAGGGATTAATAAATATTGGCTTTTAAATTGTACAACTTGGTAAACTGTCAAAAAATAAGTAGGCCAAATGTATTAAAATAATCATTATGTGCTATATGGATACATTTTATCCTGAACCTGTTTTATAAAACACACACACACATTTGTGTTTGTTTTGCTAAATCATGACAAAACTTAATGATTAAACATGGTAGTTTTTACTGAATGATTAAATAGGGTAGTTTTTCTTTGCTTTAATGCTTTTTGGTGTTAAACTGATAAACCAGAATATGTGAGATCTGATATCTCCAAGTTAATGATACAGGTCACTGTATTAATTCCAAAAGAACACACTGATGGGAGCGGGGTGGAAGGAAGATATCGAATGCTAGGTATTACAATTTAGATACTTGTTTTTTTCTATTTATGTGAATTGGGGAACAGGATGTGTGTATATATATACGTACTTGCACAGCTGCATTCCAATGCTTTAAAATGTGTTATCCACCAAAGCACCTAAACAACTGAGCACTATCACACGCAGGCATTACCAGTGAGACCACCAACATGTCAGTGTGTCATTCATTACAATCTGAACCATTGAGTCTAAAGCACCCATTCTGCACTGGGTCAACAGGCAACTGTGACCTTACCCATCATTCACAGTCTGGCAGATCACATGTCCCTGAGCATTGAACTGTAGAGCAAATCTTGTTAATTATCACAATGGTATGAGTTTCTTAGTAATAAAAATTTTAAAAAACTTTAGGACAATCGTTCTGCAACTCAGACTTCTAGATAAGTGATCTATATTTTTGGTCATTCCATAATTTAGCAAATGTCAAGTCCTTGGTCAGGAGTACACAGTCCAATTATGCCACCCTTCTTATTAAAAATAAGATATACTTATTGTGGTTTCCAGAAATGTTCACTAAAGAGAAGACAAAGTCTGCCTATATTTGTTCCTGTAATTAGATAAAAGTTTTATTAATAAAATTTAAATGTATTCAGCAAGTTTCACATTTTGAATCTACCCCATTACTACAGGACCAAGCTGCCAAAATAAAGCAAAGTTTTCTACATTTTACAAAACTGACATCCTCTATCATAATCACTGAAAACAATGAAGTGTTCAGTAATGTGTCACAGTTACTTGACAGTTGACATGTAACAATACCTGTCCTCTCCTCAGATCTTCACTTAGGGGAAAGAAAAAAACCTGAAAGGTGGTAAAAATAAAACAGGAAAAGGAAAAGAAACAATAAAACATTTTTTTCAAAATCAGTGATTATACTTTAACAGAACATTTTCCCTATAGATAAAATAAGAAATCTACATAATATTGATATAGTAGAAATACTATAAAATCTATGTACTATACTATAGAATACTATATAATCTTTGAGGTTAAAAATGGCTGCACATTCACTAAACATGATCTCCCACACAAAGGCCTCATTTTCTATAATAAAATACTTATATAATTGATATTTTTTGATATTTTTCAGTGCATCATGGGTACCTGTTATTTAAAGGAAGTCGAGGTAGCTACTTTCATACAACACATTGTGTAATACACATTGTATACAACACATTATATTGTGGCTATTTTATGTAACACATTTCTGTAAAACAAAAATAACCTCCATAGTTTTATTATTTTGAAAACTTCATATTTAGATCTACTATCATTTATACCTACTCTACTGCAGCGGAGAAAAAAGTATCACTCTAGGTCAGGCTTATGATCTAGTAAATGCTGTCTCTGACAGCAGTGGCAAGGGATTTGTAGAACAGAAGAGCCATAATTCCTACCTATCCATTCTCTATACAGTCAAATATTCAAAAGCATATTAGCATCTTTAAGTAACTCACTAAAGAATTCACCTAGACCAGTTAGGAAGCTAGTTTGTTTTTTATCTTGTACCAACCCTTACTTTGCTTACATAGTACTTCCTTTATTATCCTAAATTTGCTTCTTTAAACATTTGGCCTAGTTCTAGCCTATCATGTTCTGACCCACGTTTGAGTTTAACCACAAGGGTTTTTTTGTTTTGAACACCATGAGATTCGTGTGAGGTCTTAAAGCAGGAAGGCCAGTGTAAAGGAACTGAAGAAACTGCCTATGTTTTTACTGAGGCACTGAGGTCTTTTTAAATTGTCCATATTTTAATGAGATTAAAATGATAAAAAACAGAGATAAGATTCATAATCATCCTATTCCTGACTTTCATGATTCATTCAGCAGATATTTATTAAGTCCACAATGTGTAAGTGCCAGGCATTGTGTTGAATGCTGAGGATTGGGGGGGGGGGGGGGTAAAAAAGTCTGCTTTCAAGAGTTCACAGTGTACTAGGGATGAGACCACAAATGTAAACTCCTACACAGACCAATCCTGAAATCTTTTAACCTGGAGAGAAATATTTTGATGTATTTACTCAAGTAAATGACGCTTTAAAAAAACGATATTACTCTGGTAAAATACAATTATTATCTGATAGGAACCTACTGGGGAGGAAACGGCATAATAGTGAAAATATTAGACCTCTGAGTGGAACTTTTCAACCTTTCCCTCACTGTCTTCAATATTTCCAAATTGTATCAGAAGTAATTTACTTGAAATAGCTGAACAAGCAAAGGAAATTAAATATCTAAAGGCAATTTGTTAGAATTTAGTTTTAATAAATCTTGGCTACATTGGCTCTGTTTGACATACCTTATGCCAGAATAGCAAGAAAATTCTTTGAAAATAGCAAATTGTGGAATCCTATCTGTCAAGTTCTGGAAAACATGACAGTAACTGAAATAACAAGGCTTTACCAAATGAGACCTCTTATAATACTCTATTTGTTTTTGGAAAATAGATGACCTCTAACTACTGGCTTATTTATACCCCGAATTTTTCCACAAAAGATTTGGAACAGCTACCCTGATATAAAACAAAGCACATGAATTGTATCCACCTGGCTTTGAATTATGGCTCTGCCATTTACTATTTATAATCGTTGTACCTTTCAGCTTCTGAGATTTTGTTTCCTAATCTATAACAATGGGGACCATAATCCTACCCTGCTGGGTCATAGGAAGGATAAAATGAAATAGTAATGTAGTACAGTACCTGGCATATAGTTGGTGCTAAATAAATATCAGTTTTGTGCTTCCTTATCCAAATGCATTCTAGATAGAAAAAGGATAAGGTGGAGTTTTAAATGACATTGTTTTCCTATCACATCGATAAATGCCAAGCAGAAATGTGGACTGATCTTGAGTTGCAATTATTAATGTTTGTATGTAAAAGGCTCAAAGCAAATTTAATTTCTTTCCACAAGTTCAGTACTTTGAGAATATTTTATTAACCTTTTAGCTATATTATTTAATGCAAAAAATTTTCCGGGGAAAAATATGAAAAGAGCTCTTGCATGCTGTTTTTCACACTACCCATCCAAAGGATGATTAAACATCATAAATTTGGCTTTTTTAAATAAAAGATTCATAGTATTAGTCTGGTTAACAATTTTAAATAAAGTTCTTGTGATTCTGTCAGTCTTAAAAACATGATTTCCTTTCTTTCTTTCATTTTCTTTCAACATATATCAATGTCTTTTCCACTGAAGAGCAGCATTTAGTTCAGGTTTTACAAGTATGATCCAAGTCGCAAAATACTAAGCACCAATCATAAGCACTATTACAACTCTGCGTGCGTTAAGGAGAACAAGCAAAATTTTTATACAGCAGTGGAGGTGACTGGGGGAAAAAAGTGAAAAGCGATTTGAACTGATCCCCCGCCCTCTCCATTACACTGGAGAATGCAAGTGTCCCGCATCTCAGATCAAACTGAGCCTCGGTTTTACTGACGTAACCAGTAACCCTATCTACCTCTCACACTGCGGAGGCCGGCAGGGCAGCGGCTGCCGCCAAGCACACCACTCATCAGAGCCTGCCCCATTCCACCCCCGCGTTTCAGTCATGCTTTCCAGAAATGGGGTCACTCACTCAGTAACTATTACACACACGCAGCCTATCATCCTGTAATCCCCCAAAGTCCGCTGCGGGGAGAGAAGGCAGCAAAAAGTCAAGAAGGAAGAATCACAGACGCGCCACCATCAGGAATTGATTTTCCACTCCGGAGAGGAGCGGTGATACCTTGGAATGGGTCTTGTCTGGATTATTTTCGCAGACCCCGAGTTGTTCTGGGACAGGGGCGGTTCAGAAAAGCTCAGTGGAGTGATGCGCCCGGGGAAATTCTGTTTTGCCCTGTTTGGGTATACTGTTTGGGTTTTGGGCACTGGGGTGGGTGTCTCAGGGACGGTCACCAGATCCCGGGCGAGGAAAACCAGAAAGCCCTTTACGGCGGCCGCTGATCTCCTTGAGTATCACCCTCTCACCTCCACGGACAGGAAACTCAAGTTAAACTCGCAGGGACGGGGGTCTAGCTCTGCGACCTCAGAAACGGAGGGGGTAGGGGACCTTAGGCTTCCACTTTCTTCGCAGCAGCAGCAACAGCTGCGGCAGACGGAGGGAAGGCAAAACGCTGCACCCCCTACCCGAAACCCCCCACAGGTCGCCGCCGTCCGTGCCCCGCGCGCTGGTCTCCCCGCAGCAGCCCCTGCCTCAGCCGGACTCGACAGTCCCTGCTCCCCGGTGAACCCGATCCCTACTCCTCCCTCAACTCCCGAAGTCGCCAAGGTCCGGGAAAGCCCCCGACCTGGCTGGGCCAAACTTCCCAACTCCCCGCCGGCCCCCGCTCCGCCTCCCGCTTCCCCCACGCAAAGTTGATTAAAATTGGCTTCTTGCAAAGCCCCAGCGCCCACTCCAAACCCCACGCGCCACACACTGGCAGCCCCCCGAGCGAAGGAAGGAGGTGAAGGTGCGGGTGGGAGGAACAGACAGACGGGCAAACAGACCCAGCCCAACAACCCAAACCAAAACCCTGAACCCGGGGGGAAGACGCGAGCGGGATCAGAACGGGCCGAGTGGCCAGCTCCGGGGAGCGAAGCGAGCCGGCGGGGGCGCGGGGAGGAGATGCGCCGGCCCCGGCCGCCCTGCTGCACTCACCTCAGCGCTGTCGGACGGGCTCTCCACAGCCATCTTCTGCCACGGGTCCGCCAGCTGCGCCAGCGGCATCTTCCCCCCCGGCCCGCCGCCTTCACCGCCTCCTCCCTCCCCGCCCGCCCCACGGCCGGCCCCGCTCCGTCGCCGCCCGAGCCCCACGGCAGCGGCAGTGGCAGTGGCAGTGGCGGCAGTGGCGGCGGCGGCGGCGGCGGCGGCGGCGGCGGCGGCGGCGGCGGCGGCAGCCGCAGCNGGCGGCGGCGGCGGCGGCGGCGGCGGCGGCGGCGGCGGCGGCGGCGGCGGCAGCGGCAGCAGCAGCAGCAGCAGCAGCAGCAGCAGCAGCGGCCCCAGAGAGGGCTCGACGCCGACGCCGACCGCCCGAAAGCCGCGCGCCTGGCCAGAGACGCCCGCACGCCGAGCGAGAGCCTCGCGCCTCCGCCGGGCACCGGGTCTCGCCCCTTTCTTCCTCTCCTCCTTCCGCCGCCGGGACTACGGCTCCGCCCCCCCCGCCGGTTCCCGCGCCCGCTCCCAGCAGAACAGCGACCGCCGCGCGCTCCCCCACTTCCGCTCACAACATGGCGCCTAAGCGATACCTGTCTCTCAAAGCGAGGCTCGGCCGCCGCCGCCACCGCCGCGCGCACCCAGGGGCTGGGCTAGTGGAAGACACGCCCCCAGCCACCGCGCTCGGCTCCTCCCTCTTCCCACCCCCCTCCTTCTGCGCCCCAACCTCAGCTTCTGGGCCTCGCCTACTTTCAGGAAGGGCGAGCCCAAGAGAACTGGGGGCGTCGGCGGGAGGCGGGGGAAAGAAATGGGAAAGGCAGGAGGGGCGAAGGCTGGGAGCCTTTCACTGCCAAGGGTCCAAGCAGGTCGGAGGCTCCTTGGGAATGAGGGAGAACAGTGGTCCCCGCCCAGCTGGGGAGGGAGGTGGGCAAAGTACCGGAGGCGCAGTCCCGAGCCAAGGACCCGGGGAGGGGTGCGGAGTGTCTTTTCGGCCTGTCTCCTCCGGGGGTGCGTGCGTGTGGGCGCGCCTAGTCTCTGGGCGCATCCCGTAATGGCCCAAGACCCTCCCTCTTCAGGGTCACATGCTGGGAAATCACCTGCCCCCCACCTCCCCCGACGGAGGCACTGGAGGCTTCGTGCCTGGGAGTCTCCTGGGGGCTCGGCTCCCGGTTTGATTCAAATCTCTTCAAGTTGACGCTCCTGTGTTAAATTGTGGCTATTTGGGATTCATTCGTCTTGTATTAGTCGCTTTCCCCGCACCACCCCCAGCCCAAATTCTCCTCCCCAACTGCGCAGAGCTCTTGGCCTTCAGCTGCGACCCTCGAACCCCTGCCCCCCTACGTCTGCTACCTAAATCTTCAAGAGGGGGAAACAGGGAGGTTTCTTAAGGCTGTCCCTCACGGGAGAGGTTGGAGAATTGTTTTAAAATATCTTGTAGGCAGGAGCGCGGGGTTCCTGCTCCTCTGTTGACTTTAAATAAGAGATTAGATTTAAAAATCAGGCTGGCCGTGGGCGGAGGAGGAGGAGGAGAGGGACAGAGGGAGGGGAGGGGTTCTGACTCCTCCTCCTGCCCAAGATGGGGAAGCCCTGGATTAAGGAAACCCAATGCCCCGACGGCGATGGAGCCCCACAGGACTGCGAGAGATTGCGGGGGAAGGCCTGGGCGTCCGGGGTGCGTCCCAAGAGGACTCGACCCTGTGTTCACTGCGCCAGGAGCCGCTGCGCGCTAAGTGCGCCCGGGCAGAAATGTGTAAAAGTCGCAGGGCTGAGTGGAAAGCTACTGCAGCCCTTGGCTAGTCGCCCAGCGAGGGGAAGAGAAAAAGCAAAGGGAAATCTCCGAGCCGGCGTGTCCCTTCAGTCCCTCAGGCCGCGGCCCAGGCATCCCGGTCTTCCCACGCCCAGCGACCAAGGCGCGTCCCCTGCTGCGCTCCCAGCGCACGCCTATTAACAGCTTCCTTTCGTCCTTCCGGGACCCAGACACCTGGAGAACTCTCGCCTGCCTCCCTAAGCAGGTGTAAAAATGAGATTAGAGCCCCACACCCAGCCGGCCAGGTCTACGCGGTCGGTGCGAGGTTTCTCGCTGGGCCTTCGAGAAGCAGGTGTTGGGCTCTTTCTGCTGCCTTCGCCAGCGCGCCCCTTGGTACAGGCTCGAGGCCGGGGAACCTCGTGGCCATTTAGGGAGGCTCCAACTGTTTAGGGAGCCTGAGAAGGCGGCAGGAAGTCTTCGTTGCGCGCCTTCTCCCGAAGCTTTGAACTCAGGGGGACCGCTCAGGTTGGGCAACATCTGGGCAGACTCAACGTGGTCTGGGGAAGGCGAATGCGGCTACTTGGCTCATGCTTTTGTCACTTCCCTCCATATGCTATATTCAGGTGTTGCAAATCCAACCTGGGCCCAAACTTAGTTAATTTGGGAGCACATTGTCTGTGTAATTCCCGACGATAAAACGTGATTGCAGAAGTTTGGAGGATAAGGAGTTGTGTGCTATTTTGCATTTATGTACGAAATGCTTAATTTATTCATTTGCATTGCAGCATCACATGACCACTCCTTATAGCGAAAAGAAGTTCGCTAATTCGGTTGGCTTAAAGTAAATTAGCTCCCCCTACCCTTTGATCAATTATTTCAGTTAACATTCTTGCATTAGTAAAAACATACATAGTTGAAGAGAGTGGCTAACACTGTTCAGTGCTAATTACCCCCACGCAAAGAATGAACATTTTAAAATAAAGCAAATTGTATGCGATTTTCAGTATCAACTTTTATTCATCTCTGTTAACCTTGAGAACCAGAGGAATAACTTTTAAAACAGAGTTACCTGATCTGTAAAAGTAATGTGAGCACTGGTCACGTTTCAGTGAATTAAGCATTACATGAACTGTTAATAATGGGTTAAAGTGGTCAGGTGCGGTGGCTCACCCCTGTAATCCCAGCACTTTGGGAGGCCGAGGTGGGCGGATCACCTGAGCTCAGGAGTTCCAGACTAGCCTGGCCAACATGGTGAAACCCGATCTCTACTAAAAATACAAAATTAGCCGGGCATGGTGGCGCACACCCGTAATTCCAGCTATGGGTGAGGCTGAGGCAGGAGAATCGCTTGAACCCGGGAGGCAGATGTTGCAGTGAGCCGAGATCGTGCCATTGCACTCCAGCCTTGGCGACAAGACCAACACTCTGTCTTAAAAAAAAAAAAACAGCAACAAAACAACAACAAAAACCAGTTAAAGTACCACTACCACAAATGTCTTGCACATAGGATCAATTTGATAAGTATTTATGAATTGATTGAATTTATTTAGAAGAACATTATTCTTTCTTTTGCCCCAAAAGCAAAGAAAATGATTTTTTGTTGTTAACAATAAGTTTTTTCTCTTTTATTTCTAGTATTAAATCCAAGAGCAGTGCAACCACTCTCTTTGGTTAGGAGAATTTGGAAAAATCAAATGAGGCTGGAGGATTTTTCTTGCAGGTGGCAGCAAAAAGAGTTATTTGAACATAGAAGCTGATATTGCCCTGGGCAGGATTACTTTCCCCCCTCTGTTTAACAAAGGAGAACTCTAAGTGTGGCTGTTCAAAGAATAACTGCCTCAGATTGCCAGACCTGCATGGGTTAATATGGTGGTTAGTAGCCACCCATGGCTACTAAGCACTTCAAATGAGGTTGGCTGGTCAAAGTTGAGATGTGCTGTAAATGTAAAGTTCATACCAGATTTCAGACTTAGTAAAAAAAAAAAAAAAAAGAAGAAGAATATAAAGTATCTCATTAATAATTTTTTATATTCACATGTTGAAATATTTTGAATATATTGGGTTAAAATATTTCATTAAAATTAATTTCACCTTTTAAAAACTTTTTAATGTGGCTACTATAAATATATACTTACATATGTGGCTTTTGAGCCTTTTATGTATTCCTACAAGTCATGTAATGTTAAGTGATATCTACAGATTCCAATGTCTTTTTGGCTTCCTTAGTGCAGAATCAGCAGAAAGGGCTGATTCAGTTACCTACTGATCCCCACCCTCCCCAACAAATCTCCCAGTCAGAACCAAAATATTGGAAAGTTATTACTTGAAACTACAGTAGAGGGAAACAGCAAACCTCAGTAGAAAATCTGAAGGAGGTTTCCAAGAAATCATTCCTAATGTATGACGGGACAACTAGATTTAACCTCCTCTGCCCCCAACAATTTCCTGCTATAATTATAACCTTTGTATACAAGTTTAAATGGGCATTTATTTAACAAAATAACATTTGTTCAAAAATGGAGTTACATCAGTCTGGAAAAGTTGCAAGATGACTAACTATGGCTCATGGTGCAATCTCTACCTCATATACATCCAAAGTTCACAGCTCTGTACATATAGATTTGTCACTACTGTAGAAAATCCCAAAAGTGTAATCATCATCACCTCTAGGAAAAAGTTTTTTCCTTTCATCCAGATTATCCAAATTATATTATCCAAAGCATATCTATTTGGATCCATACTTATCCAAAGCCTATTTATTTTTTCACAAAAAAAGGAAAGGTAATAGCCAGAGACTATTTAACTATTTCTTTCCAGAGAGAAAGCAAGATAAGATTTAGACTCAAATCTTATCTCATATAAGACAACAGTTTAACGAAATACATGGTTACATATGTTTCATGTGTGCGAATTTTGTTTTTCCTTGAAATATCTCAAATAAAAATTATTAAGGCTATTTTCCTGACTGACACAGGTCTTAAAGAAAGGCATTTCTACAACAATTTGAACATTTTATTTGAGAAAATTCAAATTTTGGAAAATGTAAGGTTCTAGGTTCCCTTCCAGATACAAAGTTCAAAGATTTTAGAGTTGCATATGATGCAAGACAGTAAAATCTATAAAGGTGAAGACAATCTATAATACAAATACATGAAATGTTTAACATTCTTTCCAGTTAGGCAGGATGGGATCATGATAAGAGCAGAGACAGGCCTGTGTCCAAACTTCAGGATTCTTTATCTTAGCTTCAACTTTGCTTAGACCGGCATGTAGTTGCTGTTCCACAAATATTTGCAGAATAAACTTTGTTTTTCTCATCTGAAAATAGGAATAATAATACTCGCCTTGTATGATTGGTAGGCAGATTAAATGGAGGTAACGTCTGTAAAGCATTAAGCATGGTGCCTGCCACATAGGAAACATTCAATAAATGAAGGTATTGTTATCAGCTTCAGAAAGGGAGTACTCCTGCATACATAATGTAATTCAGATATCTCACTCTTGAAAGTTACCTCGTTCCATTTGCTATGTGAGCGTTTTATTGTAGTGTGATCTATTTAGGACACTCTTGTATCACAAAAAGTGATACTGTAAGTAACCCGTGAAATGCAAATAAAAGAATGTAGAGCAACTTACTCTTCTGTTTTTTGCGCTACATATGTTGAAATGCAAATGATTACAGGTCAATTGCCTCATAGGCTATGATCAGAACTTTGTTTATGTAATGCTCAAAATAAACTAACAAATATATGATTCAAAGTTAACATTACCTGACTCATACTTATGTAGGGAGAATGAGAGGAACAGGGAACTATGAAGGAGAGGCCTGTGTCAGACGTGCTTTAATGTTTTCTTCTTTTATTGGTTTCCGACATGTTTAATCCTTAGAGGTGTCATTTTGTTTCAAGAGTCATTTGAAGGGAAAGAATTATGGGGCTTTGATACTTGACAAGGAACTGAGAAGCCATTCTGGAAGCTTTAATAAGCTACTGTTTTACTTTAGTTTTCATTTTACTAGAACTGAAAAGACCCTCTAAATGTTCTTGTTTATAAACACTAATTCATAAGAGGGAGATAATACATTAAAATTTCATTTCAAACTGGTATTAACAATGGCTGCTTTAACATTAAGCAAAAATCTCAGTATAAAGTATTCCTTCAGAGAATAAACATTCCCGTTTTATAACTATCAATTTACTTTGGTTGGTTAGAACAGTGGTTCTCACTTTTTTTTTTTTCAGTCCACAAACCATTTTGAAGCAAAAACCCAAGGACCACCAGTTCCTACTCATCACCATGAAAAAAAAAATTCAAACTTTATGGAACTCTTGCTTTAAAATATGGCTGTTATTGTGGTTATGTTTTTTAAAACTTTATATTTGTGCTTTTGAATGCAAATTTGAGTCTGCAGCTGGAAAAGATACTTTTTAAAAAAAATTCTTTTTTAATGACTTGTATTTAAGACCAGCCCATAGCCAGACCTCAACTGGAAGTGTCTTTGCAGAACATTATGGAATTAAATGGAACTCTATTCTTTGACCACCAGCTGAATCCCAAATCTCTGTTTGGAAACTCTGCAGCTTTAATCACAAAAATTGTGTGAGTGAGGCACTATCAAATCAGGTCCACTGCTGGAAAAACTGCTCATGGATTAATAATGCCATGTTTGTAAGTAAAGTACATTTTGATTAAGCAAAAGATCAATTATATTTCAGTAACTTATTTTCAAGTCATGTTCTAATAAATAAAATAAGAATAAAAACCTGGGAAGGGGTTAAACATTAAGGAATTCCTTTTTAAATAAGAAACCTGAATTGAAATAACTTATAACTGCCTAGTAAATAAGAGATGAATTCTATAGATTAAATGGCTTTGTTAAAATTTTTAAGACTAATAAGACTGTATGCAAATAGTGAGTTCATGTTTAAGCAAGAATAAGCCAATTGGAAGTAGTATTGGCAGTTTTGGACACTTTACCGAAAGTTTTGGACACTTTTTGTAATGATAGTAATGATGATAATAATAGTTAGACACTTACTGAGTACTTACTATGGGTCAGGCATTGATGTAAGTGTTTGACATGTAATTTAATCATCACTGCAATGCTAAGAGTACTAAATATATATTAATAGCAGCTAACAGGGTTGGGCGCAGTGGCTCACTCCTGTAATCCCAGCACTTAGGGAGGCCAAGGCGGGAGGATCACCTGAGATCAGGAGTTCGAGACCAGCCTGGCCAACATGGAGAAACCCTGACTCTACTAAAAATACAAAAATTAGCCAGGTGTGGGGGCATGCACCTGTAGTCCCAGCTACTCAGGAGGCTGAGGCAGGAGAATCAGTTGAACCCAGGAGGTGAAGGTTGCAGTGAACTGAGACTGTGCCACTGCACTCCAGCATGGGGAGCAAAATGAGACTTTGTCTCGAAAACCAAAACCAAACCAAACCAAACCAAAACAAGAAAACCCCAAAAAACAAAAAAGCAGCTAACAGCTATGGAGTACTTGCAAACTGTTAAATGATTTACATATATCATCTCATTTTATTTAAACAATAGGTACTGTTAGCAAAGGTTAGTGTTTCATTCTGATAAAGAATGAATATTTCTTACTATAATGAGTTCTCCCCAAAATTTCAGGAAAATGCTTAGGAAAATGTACCACAAAATACAATGAAATAAGTATTTAAAAGACTATGTTTATTAAATATATTCATATGCCATATCGCTCTCTTATTCTTTATTTATTTTGCATTGGTGGACACTGTAAGAGTCTATGAAATTTCATTTCGAAAAAAAGAAAATAAGTTTCAGCTTATCCAAAGAGCAATATAAAGCTTTTGAAAGAGTGTTAAAATAGATAATTTTCAAATGAAAATTTTTGTTTTCATAGTTTACCATGGGTCTTTAGAACACTGTTATGGGTTGAATTACGATTCCCCCAAAAAAGATATGTTGAAGGTCTAATCCCCAGTATTTCAGAATGTGACCTTATTTGGAAATAGGAGTGTTGCAGATGTAATTAGTTAAAATGAGGTCATACTTGAGTAGGGTGGGCCCCTAATCCATTAGGACTGGTCTCCTTATAAGAAGATAGCCATGTGAAGACAGAGACACAGGGAGAATGCCAGGTAATGACAGAAGATTGGAATGATGCATCTACAAGCCAGTGAATGCCACAGATTGCTGACAAACCACCAGAAGCTAGGAAGTGGCAAGGAGCTAGGAAGAGGCAAGGAAGGATTCTACACAGAGTCTCTGAGAGAACATGGCCCTGACAACATCTTTATTTTGGACTTCTAGCCTCTAGAACTCTGAGACAATAAATTTCTGTTGTTTTTAGCCACCCAGTTTATGGTACTTTGTTATGGCAGCCCTTGGAAACTAATACAATGACTGGGAATATTTTTGCTTATACACTTGCAAAGCATTTTTCACTTCTGAAAACACTACATCCACTATTAAGGATTTCCTAAAATAGTATTCATATCTCTGTAAGCAATAGGGAACAAAATAACAACAGAGAGGAATTTGGAATGTGTTTACAAATGGATTAGGAATAGAGCCTAGAATTTAATTTCTTCAGGTTAAACATTTAATGCTAACAAAATAATCCCTGATTCTTCTTTATAGATCTCCAGAATCCAGACAACTCTATATATGAGTAATTTTCCCCTAGTATGTACTCACTATTATTTATTAGACTGAAGTGAAAAAAATTATACTGTAGCTTCTTAAATCTTTCCTTCTGTCTGGGAAGTCCATGTTTGGGCAGACTTCGTTTTTCATTTAGAAGCTAACTCCTCTTTATTTCTCTTCCTGTATTTTTCAAGAAGTTTTGTGGCATCACCATTTATTTAATTCACCAAATCAGAAATATAGGGTTCATTATGTCATCCTACCCTCCTCCCCTTCTTCTTGCACTTCCCACATTATTTTACTAGATTTTTGGATTCTCCTTTCTAATCTGGATTCTGTCAAACTTTCTCTTGCTCACTCCACTACCCCCACCCCAGTTTGGGCCCTCCCCATCTTTGGTCTGAATTATGACAGCTCCCTTCAGAGCCTTCCTGACTTTCACACATTCTCTATACAAGGGAAAATGGGTGCATCCTAAAAAGAAAATATTACCTTGTTCATCCCATGTGCTTAAAACCCACAATGGCTTTCCAAAGCTCAGGATAAAATCCTGGCACCTTTGCCTAGATGCAAGATGCCTGCCTTTCTTTCTTTCTTTCTTTTTTTGTCAGCCATTAATGGCAATATAAAAAAATTAAGAATTTATCTTGCTTTTTCTTGTACAAACTGTATTTCAGGTGAACCATGTAGCATTAGTTGATGAAAGAATGGTCTTTACAGAAGAATTCTGGCTTATAAATGTAGAAGGAATGCTAGACTTAGAAAAGCACCACTTTGAGACCATTGACACTATGAAGAAACTGCATAAACTAATGGGCAAAATAACCAGCTAACATCACAATGACAGGATCAAATTTACACATAACAATATTAACCTTAAATGTAAATGGGCTGAATACCCCAATTAAAAGTCACAGACCGGCAAATTAGATAACGGGTCAAGACCCATTCGGTGTGCTGCATTCAGGAGACCCATCTCACGTTCAAAGACACTCATAGGCTCAAAATAAAGGGATGAGGGATGGAGGAAGATTTACCAAGCAAATGGAAAACAAAAAAAAAGCAATCCTAGTCTCTGATGAAACAGACTTTAAACCAACAAAGATCAAAAAGACAAAGAAGGGCATTACATAATGGTAAAGGGATGAATGCAACAAGAAGAGCTAACTATCCTAAATATATATGCACTCAATATAGGAGAACCCAGATTCATAAAGTAAGTTCTTAGAGACATACCAAGAGACTTATACTCCTACACAATAATAGTGGGAGACTTTATCACCCCACTGTCAATATTAGACAGATCAATGAGACAGAAAATTAACAAGGATATTCAGGACTTGAACTCAGCTCTGAACCAAGCAGACCTAATAGACATCTGCAGAACTCTCTACCCCAAATCAACAGAATATACATTCTTCTCAGCACCACATCGCACTTATTCTAAAATCGACCACATAATTGGAAGTAAAACAGTCCTCAGCAAATGAAAAATAACAGAAGTCATGACAAACAGCCTCTCAGATCACAATGCAATCAAATTAGAACTCAGGATCAAGAAACTCGCTCAAAACTGCACAACTACATGGAAACTGAACAACCTGCTCCTGAATGACTACTGGGTAAAAAACAAAATTAAGGCAGAAATAAATAAGTTATTTGAAACCAATGAGAACAAAGACACAATGTACCAGAATCTCTGGCACACAGCTAAAGCAGTATTTAGAGGGAAATTTATAACACTAAATGCCCACAGGAGAAAGCAGGAAAGATCTAAAATTGACACCTTTACATCACAATTAAAAGAACTAGAGAAGCAAGAGCAAACAAATTCAAAAGCTAGCAGAAGACAAGAAATAACTAAGATCAGAGCAGAACTGAAGTAGATAGAGATATGAAAAACCTTCAAAAAAATCAATGAATCCCAGAGCTGGTTTTTTGAAAGGATTAACAACACTGATAGATTACTAGCCAGATTAATAAAGAAGAAAAGAGAGAAGGTTAAAATAGACACAATAAAAAATGATAAATGGGAGATTACCACTGATCCCACAGAAACACAAACTACCATCAGAGAATACTATAAACACCTCTATGCAAATAAACTAGAAAATCTAAAAGAAATGGATAAATTCCTGGACACATACACCCTCCCAAGGCTAAACCAGGAATAAGTCGAATCCCTGAATAGACCAATAACAAGTTCTGAAACTGAGGCAGTAATTAATAGCCTACCAACCAAAAAAATCCAGGACCAGACGGATTCACAGCTAAATTCTACCAGAGGTACAAAGAGGAGCTGGTATCATTCCTTCTGAAACTATTCCAAACAGCAGAAAAAGAGGGATTCTTCCCTTTTATGAGGCCAGCATCATCCTGATACCAAAACTTGGCAGAGACACAACAAAAAAAGAAAATTTCAGGATAATATCCCTGATGAACATTGATGTGAAAATCCTCAATAATATACTTGCAAACTGAATCCAGCAGCACATTAAAAAGCTTATCCACCATGATCAAGTCAGCTTCATCCATGGGATGCAAGGCTGGTTCAACATGTGAAAATCAATAAACATAATCCATCACATAAACAGAACCAATGACAAAAAACACATGATTATCTCAATAGATGCAGAAAAGGCCTTCGACAAAATTCAACACCCCTTCATATTGAAAACACTCACTAAACTAGGTATTGACTGAACATATCTCAAAATAATGAAAGCTATTTATGACAAACCCACAGCCAGTATCATACTGAATGGGCAAAAGCTGTAAGCATTCCCTTTGAAAACTGGCACAAGACAAGGATGCCCTCTCTCACCATTCCTATTCAACTTAGTATTGGAAGTTCTGGCCAGGGCAATGAGGCAAGAGACAGAAATAAAGCATATTCAAATAGGAAGAGAGGAAGTCAAATTATCTCTATTTGCAGATGACATGATGATTGTATATTTAGAAAACCCCATCGTCTCAGCCCCAAAACTCCTTAAGCTGATAAGCAACTTCAGCAGTCTCAGGATACAAAATCGATGTGCAAAAATCACAAGCATTCCTATACACCAATAATAAACAGAGAGCCAAATCATGAGCAAACTCCCATTCACAATTGCTACAAAGAGAATAAAATACCTAGGAATACAACTTACAATGGATGTGAAGGACCTCTTCAAGGAGAACTACAAGGCACTACTCAAGGAAATAAGAGAAGGCACAAACAAATGAAAAAACATTCCATGCTCATGGATAGGAAGAATCAATATCATGAAAATGGCCATACTGCCCCAAGTAATTTATATATTCAGTGCTATTCCCATCAAGCTACCATTGACTTTCTTCACAGAACTAGAAAAAACGACTTTAAATTTCATATGGAACCACAAAAAAGCCCATATAGCCAAGACAATCCTAAGCAAAAAGAACAAACATGGAGGCATCATGCTACTTGACTTCAGACTATACTACAAGGCTACAGTAACCAAAACAGCATAGTACTGGTGCCAAAACAGATATATAGACCAATGGAACAGAATAAAGGCCTCAGAAATAACACCACACATCTACAACCCTCTAATCTTTGACAAACCTGACAAAAACAAGCAATGGAGAAAGGATTCCCTATTTAATAAATGGTATTGGGAAAACCGGCTAGCCATATGCAGAAAACTGAAACTGGACCCTTTACTTACACCTTATACAAAAATCAACTCAAGATGTTTCAAAGATTTAAATGTAAAAAACCCTAGAAGAAAACCTAGGCAATACCATTCAGAACATAGGCATGGACAAAGACTTCATGGCTAAAACACCAAAAACAATTGCAACAAAAGCCAAAATTGACAAATGGGATCTAATTAAACTAAAGAACTTCTGCACAGCAAAAGAAACTATCATCAGAGTGAACAGGCAACCTACAGAATGGGAGAAAAATTTTGCAATCTATCCATCTGACAAAGGGCTAATATCCAGAATCTACAAGGAACTTAAACAAATTAACAAGAAAAAAACAAACGACACCATCAAAAAGTAGGCAAAGGATATGAACAGACACATTTCAAAAGAAGACATGTATGCGACCAACAAACATGAAAATAGCTCATCATCACTGGTCAATAGAGGAATGCAAATCAAAACCACAATGAGATACCATCTCATGCCAGTTAGAATGGCGATCATTTAAAAAGTCAGGAAACAACACATACTGGAGAGGAAGTGGAGGAATAGGAATGCTTTTACACTGTTAGTTGGAGTGTAAATTAGAACCAACCCAAATGCCCATCAATGATAGACTGGATAAAGAAAATATGGCACATATACACCATGGAATACTATGCAGCTATAAAAAAGGATTAGTTCATGTCCTTTGCGGGGACATGGATGAAGCTGGAAACCATCATTCTCCTCAAACTAACATAGGAACAGAAAACTAAACACCACATGTTCTCATTCATAAGTGGGAGTTGAACAATGAGAACATATTGGTACAGGGAGGGGAACATTACACACTGGGGCCCGTCAGGGGGTGGGGGGCAAGGGAAGGGATAGCATTAGGAGAAATCCCTAAGGTAGATTATGGGCTGATGGGTGCAGCAAATCACCATGGCACATGTATACCTATGCAACTAACCTGCACGTTCTGCACATGTATCTCAGAACTTAAAGTATAATAATAAAAAAAGAAAAGCACCACTTTGAAAACCATAATGGAATAACTGATTCAGTCAACAATCATAAATGAATAAAGCCATTAGATGAAAGGTGGATGGGGAACTTGAAATGGGAAGGATCAAGCTATCACCACCTGAACCCACTGATTAGTCTTAGCATTAGTAAAGGTGAACAACCAGTCACTATAAGCCTCTTACGTCATGCAGTAAGAAATACTTAGTACTACCTATGAAGTATTGTTTTAAAAAACCTGAAGCTGAATTAAGTTAAGCCTCTATAGCTTCACTGTCCAATATGGTAGCTGTGACATGTGGCTATTTAAATTCAAATTAATTAAAATAAAATAAATTTTAAAAATTCAGTTCCTTATTCACATTAACCACATTTCACATGTCAATCTTCACCTGTGGCTATGGTATCAGCCGGTGCACATTATAGAACATTCCCACTACGGCAGCGAGTTCTATTGGAAGGTACTGCTCTAGAGCTTTCATTTTTGTGGGGGGACAAAAGGACTAGAGAAATAAATTAAATGACACACAAGGAAGCAAATAGCCAAATACAGAATGTGATATATTCTGTAGGTTTGGTTAACTTACTTTCTACAACAAGTCAATGGAATGAATGAAAAAGAGGAGAGGTAATCCTTTGCATTGAGAGAAGCATCCAGAAGTAATGTGTGGACCTTGTTTGGATCTTGATTTGAACAAACCAATTGTAAATACATTTTTGAGACCATCATGAAAATATGATTATGGATAGAATTCCGGTTGTTTTTAAATGTTGCTGCAATTTGGTATCCCATTTGGCTCTTGGAGTCTGCCCATTTCCCCAATTTTAACATCTGTGGTAGCTTCAAGTGAGAAGTTTTCCAGGTCTGATCACAAAACATCCTGGATATAATGAATGAGCAAGCAGGGAGCAAGGCTGAACCAGGCAAATGTGGGCATCTGGGATGGCAGAAGGGCTGTCCTTTCCCTGGCAGCAAAAGAACAGCCCATGGTAAACAAATCCCTGAGTGTGGCAGAACTTTAGAACCACTCTAGGCATGTATCACTCTTCTAGAAATGTCTGCTCTCTGGGAGCAAGATGGGGCTGTGGTTCTGTGAAGGCTTGGAGGCAGACCATATTATTAATAGTGGATAGTCATTCTGATATGAAGCCAAGGCTAGAACTGAGGTCCAGGATCAGGAGATGGGACTGGCAAAAATAAGAAAAGAAGGTAGGTCCAGGGCTGGAATTTCCACAAGGATATTACCAGCCTGGGAAATAGGATAAATCATGTGAACTCTAGAATCCTGGAGAGATGAGGACCAGATGAGCGGATGGCTCTCCTCTTCCCTCCAGTGAGGAAAGGCTAAATTCTGGAGCCCCTTATCTGAAAGTGGTAGAGAAAAACAAAGAGAAGAGAACCATTTTCAAACTCCACTGGGTAGATTGGTTTCCATTAGTTCCAGATTGGGCAACATATATTTCCTTTTGTTCCCTTTTTCCTGTTCACCCCTAAATATGGATCATATATAAAGTTCTATTTTTATAATATTTTATTTTTAATTGTGGTAACAAATACATAACATAAAATTTGCCATCTTACCAGTTTTGAAATGTATAGTTCAGTAGTGCTCAGTACATTCATATTATTGTGCAACCAATCTCCAGAACATTTTCATGTTACAAAACTGAAACTCTGCACCCACTAAACAGCAACTCCCATTTTTTCCCCTATCCTCAGTCCCTGGCAACCACCATACTACTTTCCGTCTCTGTTTGAGTTTGACTATTCTATATATATATAAGTGAAATCATACAGTATTTGTCTTTTTGCGACTGGCTTATTTCACTTAGCATAATGTCCTCAAACTTCATTCATGTTGTAGCATGTGACAGTATTTCCTTCTTCTTCTTTTTTTTTGGTGACAAAGTCTTGCTCTGTTGCCTGGACTGGAGTGCAGTGGTGCAATTATAGCTCACTGCAGCCTCAAACTCGTGGGTTCAAGCCATCTTCCCACCTCAACCTCTTGAGTAGCTGGGACTACAGGCGCATGCCACCACTCTTAGCTTATTTTTTATGTTTAGTAGAGGTGGGGGGTCTCACTATGTTGCCTGGGCTGATCTCGAACTCCTGGGCTCAAGCAGTCCTTCTGCCTCAACCTCCCAAAGTGCTGGGCTTATAGGCATGAGCCACTGTGCCCGCACCCTTTTTAAGGCTGAAAAATATTAAATTGCATGTTATGACATAATAAGAAATATGCATTAGGTCTCTTTCCCCAGTTCCTGACACGGAGCATCTAAAGCCATTATAATTTTCTGAGTGATAGAGTGCCATTTGTTCTAATGAGGTGACTCTTCATGGGCTTCTGGATGAGGGCTACTCACTAGAAAGACTGAGCATGATTAGAAACTTGGAACTTGCAAGCCCCCTACTCCACATCCTCCCAGGAAGAGAGAAAGACTGGAGATTGAGTTAATAATTGATCATGCCCAGGTGATGAAGCCTCCATAAAAAATCCCTAAACTATGGGGTTTGGAGAGCTTCCAGGTTGGTGAACACATCCATGTGTTAGGAAAGTGGTTCATCCCAGCTCCATGTGGACAGAAGCACCTTTGCTTAGGACCCTTCTGGACTTCACTCTATACATCTGGCTCTTCATCCATATCCTTTGTAATATCCTTTATAATAAACAGAATGTTTATGCCACATTTTGTTTATCCATTCATGGTCAATGGACACCTGGGTTGTGTCCACCTCTTGGATATTGTCAATAATTCTACTATGAACATGGGTGTGCAAATCCAAAGTTCTATCCTTGGCCGTGTGGTAGATTGCAAAATGACCACAAAGTATTCCCCTTCCTGTATCCATGCTCCTTTGCAATGTGACTTTGCAGTCTCCCATCAAAGTATAAAGTTTTATTTTCCTACTATTTGAATCTAGGACAGCCTAATGACTAGCTTTGGCCAATACAATGTAATGGAAGCAATGTGGTACTGGGTCCAAGTCTGAGCCTCGAGAAGTCTTGCACACTTCGGTTTGCTCTCTTGGAATTGGTGTGAACAAACCCAGCTTAGACTATTAAAGGATGAGAGGGCACATAGAGCAGAGATGAGCCATCTTAGATAAGGCTTGAAAGATGGGAGGGTGCCTGACCAAGATCAGCAACGCTGACCTGACAGCTGACTGCAAATGCATGAGTGAATCCACAAGAGACTAGTACAAATGTCCAGCTGAACCCAGCCCAAATTGCCAGCCTGTGGAATTATAAACCAATCAATGGTTTTTGCCTTAAGCATTTGTGATTTGCTACATGGCAATAGGTAACTAATACATATTATTTCTCTCTTAACTATATACATTCTTCTTCGGAAATCTAATATAATTTCATACTTCAATGATCACTTGAAAGACTTGAAATTATTCTCCTCAGCCTTGATCCTGCCTTTCTTACAGCTCCATCTTGAATTTGCAACTCCATGTTGAATACTACAACTGGATATCATGTTAATATTTCAAACTCAATATTTCCAAACTGGAATTTGTCATCCTATAGCCAAGCCTTATGTTCTCCATTGATGTTTCTGTTTCTGCTGGTGGTACTACCATTGTTTCAACCACACTTGAAACCTCAGTGTCATCTGATTCCTTTTTCTTCTTTCCATAATTAAGTGACATCTTTCAAAGTATCTTTTTGTCAACTTTACTTCTTTGTATCTATAGAACTACTGGCCTATCAATAGCTTCCCTACCTTTTTCCCACCTCTGGCCCCTGCATCCTCAAATTAATCTTATTTACCAGTTAAAGATTCTTCTGAGATACAGCATAATAAATTTACTTCTCAACTTTATTCACTACAAGCATATTTTCCTTTTGTCTGCTAATTCTAACATCTGGGTCATTTCCGTTGATTCTCTCCATTGATTATCTTTTCTTCTGTGCATGGTCTTATTTTTCTATTTATTCATATGTCTAACAATTTTGAATTATATCCTGGATATTGTAAATGACACATTTTAGGGATTCGGGATTCTGTTCTGTACCTTCAAAGGTCTTTTTGTTTGTTTTTGCAGGCAGCGAACTTGGTTGAGCTCAAATTCCAAACTCCGTCTCTCTTGTGGTAGGCAGGAGCTGAAATCTTAGTCCACCTTTTTTAGCCTTAGCTAGGCTTCTTGGAGTCTGCCCTATACGTGTGTACTTCCAGGATCAGCCAGAGATTTAGACAAAGTTTAAACTTAAGTATCCCCTTTCAAGCTCTCTCCTTTCAGAAATTTCCACCCCCTTTCCAAACTCTGTTCTCCGGTGCTTCAAGCCAATAAGACTGCTGGTTTTAGCTACTAGGCTTGGTGAAAACTGGGACTTGCTCTTCGGGCAAAAAGCTGTAAAATCAATATAGGAAACTCACAAAGATCTGGTGCTTTTCTTCAAGTATTGACCCCCTCTACTATCTGCCTGCTTTTGTTTTTTCTCTGTGCCTTTTGGTAGGGTTTAAAAATATTATTGTCCGATGTTTGTAGTTATTATCTAGAGAAGGGTGATCACATATAGGAACTACTCATATATTATCAGAAGCAGAACCACTTCGTTAAGTTAAAAACCTTCCATGATTCTCCACTGAAGCCTGTGGACTAAATCTAGGACTTGGTATCTGTTATGAGCTCTCCCTAAATGGATTGCCCATGCTTCCCCACTTATGCTAAGCACTTTCCTGTCTCTGAGCTTTTCCTTCCTGTTCAATGCCCTTTCCATCTCTGGCTATTAAAATAGTATCCATCTTTCAAGTGCCCCAGGGCTGGGTCCCGGGTCCCTGTCCTACTCTATTAACACTTTATCCCTATTGATCTTGTCCAGTTCCATGGCTGTAAATACTGTCTATTTGCCAATGACTCACAATAGATCTTCAGCCCTTATTCCTCCACTGAGTTCCAATTTTGTATATGTAACTGTCAACTTGATATCCCCACTTGGATGTCCAACAGGCATCTCAACTTAACATGGTCAAATTAGAATTCTTGTTTCTCTCTCTCCTCAAATTCCCTCTCTCTCTAGGCCTTCTCAGTTCTGGTAAATGTCACCACCATTTCCAAGCCAAAAGTCTGAGAGTCATCTACATTCTTGTACTTCCCTTACTCTCCACATGCAGTCCGTCAGGAAGTCCTTTTGGCTCTGACTTCACAATATATCCACTTTTCTCTAGCCCCTTGGCTACCATTAGAATTTAAGTTACCATGATCTTTCACTGGGACTCTTTTAGTAGCCTCCCAAGAGATGTTCCTGCTCCCGCTCTTACCTCCCTATAATGCATTCTTCACCCAGCAGCTACAGTGATCTTTAATGAAAACCAGATCATGTTACCCTCCTGCTCAACCTGTCAGTGGTTTTCCAAAGCATTTAGACTAAAATCCAAATTCCTTTCTATGGCTTACATGGTCTTACATGGTCTGAACCCTTTGACCTCACCTCTGATCACTCTCCCTTTTTCTCATTACACTCTACCCTATTTCTGTTTCGTGATTTTACCAAGCTCTTTACATTTCCCTACAACACTCCACTCCTAAATCTTTATCTGCCCATTGTCTGTCTTCCCTATCAGGTTGCACTTTCTGTGAGAGCAGGGGCATTTCCAGTAAATTTTTCTTGAAAGAAAATTTCTTGAAAGTGAATTCAACATCAATACACTTTCTCCATAAAGCCTTTCTTGTACCTCTCTGATGGAAATATACTCTATGCTCCCTCCTTAAATTTTATGTCCGTGTCTCTTTTAGCATTTACTACCTCTTATATAATGTTATGGTGTTTTTTGTATGTGTTTTATCTTCCTTAACTATGTCATTAACTATGACATCAGAATGGGCAGAGTCCCTGCCTGATTCATCTGAGCATTCCCCATGTGGCATACTACAGGGCTTTGCACAGAGCAATGCTGATGAATGTTGAGTAAATGAATGAATAACAAAGTCAATATTCATTTCTATTGAAAGGGAGTATTATTAATATTAAAAACAGTGCCAACAACGGTCTTAGGTTATGGCTAAATTTCTTTGGAATTAATGAAACATAATTTTTAGGTTATTGCTAAATTTCTTCGGAATTAATGAAACATAATTTACTCAATCAAGTCTATGTTATGAATTTTTTAAAATTCATTAATGGTTTCATATCATTAATGGTTCTTAATGTTTTAGTGCTTCATTAGAAATAGTAGAGACTACTGAAGTATTCTGACTGAGGCACATTTGAACAACGCTCCCTGAAATGTTCATGCAACTAATATATCTAAATGTTATAAAAACATGCCAATGAGTCATGACTAATTTGGCCAGCAGAATTCCATGGGTATATTCAATATAATGGATAGCTAGCAATTATAGGGCTTTACTCACAAAGTTTGAATAGTGAGTTTTATCAAAATCCATTTAAACATAATTCCAGTCCCTGAAATGGAAAAGTTTTCACTTTAATTACACAAATATCAGACTTGAACCTTAAGTAGACTGCTTTTTATGATCTCATCTTCCTCCCTGGCTTCATTTTACTTATTCTTTCTAGTTTTCCAGCCCTTGCTGCTGAACTATGCTTTTTCTCTCGTACTATTTCAGGCTTCTACTCAGCATCTAAACTCATTCACTAAACACATTAATGTCATAAGAGCTTCACCTTAGAGAGCCTACTTTTTTTTTGAGACAGAGTCTTGCTCTGTGGCCAGGCTGGAGTGCAATGGCCCGATCTCGGCTCACTGCAACCTCTGCCTCCCAGGTTCAAGCGATTCTCCTGCCTCAGCCTCCCGAGCAGCTGGGATTATAGGTGCCCGCCACCACGCCCAGCTAATTTTTGTATTTTTAGTAGAGACAGGGTTTCACCATGTTGGACAGGATGGTCTCGATCTCTTGACCTCTTGATCCACCCACCTCGGCCTCCCAAAGTGCTAGCATTACAGGTGTGAGCCACTGTGCCCAGCCGAGACATACTTTTTAGTATTTTTTTTAATCTAATAGAACTATTCACAGGTTTTATTGCCAGTTTGCTGGTTATTTATAGTTCTTTTTACTTGCTGTGTTAACTATTTGTATAACAAGATCAATGTTTTACATTGTGAATTTTTTATTTGGGGTGATTGTTTGCTTATTCCCATTTTCCCTGTTTTTGTATTTTACGTGTATTCTGTTGTATTTTGCACAGGTTCAACCCAGAAGATTTCAATACATTGAAAAGAGAAATCGAAGCATAGCCAACATAGAAAAATACATGATTGAAGACTATGTGACCAAGGTAAATTAAATGCAAAGTTAAGATGCTTCTAATCTTGAACTGCGAAAGACATTGCTCATAAGTGACAGTGTGGAACAAGGTATTCAATAATTCAAGACCATTGATGTCATTGTTATCTGTACAAACATATTCGACTGAAGATGAATAATCTTTTCTCTCTTCAAGTTATTTTGTAGAAGAGATTTTCCGCTTTTCACACAAAATTTTTATTCTATTCATCTTTTTATCTCAGTGCTTAAGCTTTTAGAGTGGTACACAAAAGCAAATGTAAAATGAAGTTAAAGTGTTGTACTTTGTATTTACACCAAGGAAGCCTTCTCATTTGAAATGTTTTTGACTGCAAAGAACTAAATACTTAAAGTAATTTAAGGAATAAGGGTATTCATTTCCTTATATAGCAAAAGCACTAGTCATAGGGTGATTATGAGGTTAGTTAATTCAGTGGCTTGAAAATGCAGTTGCAACCCAGGCTTTTTCCATATTTTTGGTCCTAGAATTCTCAGATAATTTGTTTGGTCCCCTGACTTGTCCTATCATGGTTGCCAGATGTGCCCAACAGTTCTAGCTGTCATATGTAGACAATATAGTAGCCTAAGGAACAGTAGGGAAATTTCTCCTCATAGGTCTCTCTCTCTCTTTCTCTTTATTCAGAAGAAAATCCCTTTTATAAACCCAACAACCTGCATATTTCCCCTCATGTCCCAGTGGCCAGGATTGGTTACATGCCCATACACTAGCTGCAAGGGAGACTGGGAAAGCAGACATCAGTCAAGGCCTAGAGCTCCTTCAAGGCCCAATATAGTCCTCCTTCTCTGTAGCTTTATCTCATACCACTCTCTCCTTTGCTGTCTCTGCTTTAGCCACACTTTCAGCCTTGTTTTTCTCTTAACAGGGCACGCATACATGAAGCCTTTGCACATACTATTCTCAGTGTTTAGATAGCTCTTCCTCCAGGTATCTACATGACTTAATCCCTCATTTCCTTCGGGTGACATAAGAACAGAGACCACTCTATCTAAAATAGCAGGCTTCACCTCCATTGTTCTCTATCCTTCTTCCCTGTTTTAATTTTTGATAGCTGTTAACGAGAGAGAGAGAGAGAGAGAGTACGAGTAAGTGAGAGAGAGATAGAGAGAAAGAATGTTTTTCTGGCTAGATTGTAAGTTTTACTGGAACAAGGTGGTATGTTTTGTTCACCACTGTGCCTCCAGAGCATACAACAGTGCCAGCTACGCAGCAGGTACATAAAGAAATATTTGTTGATGAATGAATTAATGAAGTTGTATTCTCTGAGCAAGGAAGAAGGTAGGGACAGGCAATTCCTTGCTGGTGGACAATCAGTAGTGTTAACCACAGGAGGAGATGCCAATAAGAGCACCTATGCTGAACACAGGTCAGCTGGTAAGAGAAGAAAATGGAGTGTTTGTGGGGTGAGTGGGGAAAAGATAAAGCTACAGTACCATGACCCAGCTCCACCAGGTGGCAACTTCCTGCAGGGGTTGGCAACCTCCCACAGTGTCTAGCACAATCTCAGGCACTAAGTAGATCATCATTGCACGGAATCAATTATTTTATTTGGTTTTGTGAATGGTCCCCTCAGAAGCTCTAGAAAATGGTGACATCAGAATGTACTTCCTATTGACTACCCTATCTTGGAGACTATTCCATCCTTCAGATATACAGACTCAGCAATTCCTGAGAATCCTTTCTACTTGCATGATGGTTGTATTAGTTTCCTAGGGTTGGCATAACAAAGTACTACAAACTGAGTGGCTTAAAACAATGGAAATGTATTCTCTTATAGTTCTATTAACTAGAAGTCCAAAATCAGGTGTCAGCAGGGTGGTTTCTTCTGGAAGTTCTAAGGGACAATTCGTTCCATACTCCTCTCCTAGCTTCTGGTGGTTGTGGCAATCTGCGGCATTTCTTGGCTTATACCAAATAAGGTCACATTCTGAGGGTCTGGGTAGCATGAATTTTGGGGGACACTATTTAACCAAATATGGTAGCTAAATGCTTTCTAGAGCTCTTTGACCTTTGGCAACTTAATGGGAAAGAAATAATTGTCTTAAAGGAGAGTCAATTGCCTGTTCGAAGGCAAGTGAAGAACATTGTAATGAACTTCCTTCACTATTAAAATAATTATACTCCCATACATAAGTGTTTAACACACTCCTCTACATACAATTCTGCTAAACCTGTTTTATTTCTGAAGGGCGCCTTTTAAAATCTCTGAATACATTATAGGTATTGAGCAATTCTCTGTATAATGCTCATGCACTATATGTATACATGTATGAAACTCTACATGAATACTGTAGATGGAAGACAACTTGCTTCATAGTGAATGATTAATGGCAAATACACATTTGAAAAGTTTCAAGAAAATTATATTAAAATAAAGCAAAAACAGAAACAGCAAATCCTTATTGGACAGTAATTAACAAAGAAGGATTCTCAATACAATTTCCCCAAGTGTGTCCAGTCAGTTATAAAGTTCTTCATTCAATCTCTCTCAGGGATTCTTCTTCCCATGAATATAAGCTCAAGGAAACCCATTCATAAATTTCTCTGGTGCTTTTCTCCCATTACTTCTTAGATGTTCAGATGAACACAGATTTTAATATGCTGGACTCTCAGGGTAAAAACTGGCCAGTAATTTATCAGAGTTCTGTGGAAAATTGGTGAACTCAGACCACTTCCTAGCATTGATAGAAAGAGGAGGAAAGGAAATAGGGTAGCAAGGAACCAGTTAATGTCCCAGAAAATTCCTTTTTGATCCTTGTGACAAAAGATGGGGAATGGATATCATGTTCTTTCCACATCTAGAGAATATAGAGGAATTGGTAGATAAATTGATACAGATATAAAAGCACCATGTTCTTTCTCTTTTGTGATAATCAACACACTTATAATTACTTATTTATGATCTTACCCATTCTAATGTAAGTCCCATGAGAAATGGGAGTAAATATGTCTTATTTATTTTTTGTATCCCCAGAGCCTGGTCCACTGACTGGCAAACGGAAATAATCAAATATTTGTTGAAGTGAATTGAAATAGAAAGGGTCTTAAGTACTTATGGATGTGAATAACTCCACTGATAAACATTGAATGAGATTTCCTGGCACCCTATTAGACACATCAATTCTTTTAGATCATGTATGTGTCTGACACTTCAAGGTGCTCCTAGTAACCATTCTCCCCACCTTTAGTTGGGAACATGGCCACCCAAAATGAACATTACATTTCCCAATTTCCCTGGCAACTCAGTGTGGCCAATGGGATAGTGGCAGAAATTATGCTTGGCAGTTTCCAGGTGTGTCCCTTAAAAGACAGGTGGCATGACTGGGCGCTGTGACTCACGCCTGTAATCCCAGCACTTTGGGAGGCTGAGGCAGGCGGATCACGAGGTCAGGAGATCAAGACCATCCTGGCTAACACGGTGAAACCCCGTCTCTACTAAAAATACAAAAAATCAGCTGGGCGTGGTAGCGGGCGCCTGTAGTCGCAGCTACTCGGGAGGCTGAGGCAGGAGAATGGCGTGAACCCGGGAGGCTGGAGCTTTTAGTGAGCTGAGAGCACGCCACTGCACTCCAGCGTGCCCTTTGCTTCTCATCTTATTTTCCTTTTCTCCATCTAACTGTTGAGAGCACGGATGTGATGGTAAGCTTTAGCCACTATTTTAGACAATGAGGATGAGGGTCACACCACAGGGTTGTAAAGAGCTTGAGTTTTTGAGGAATTGTGAAGCAGGGTTGCTATACTGGGTCCGAATTGAGTACTTTTCAATTTTTATGTGTGAGAGGAATAAATCTTTATCTCGTTTAAGCCACAGTTATTTTAGGCCTTTGTTATTTGCTACCAAATCTAATCCTACTGATAGAAATAAGATTTTAGGGTGTTACAGCTGGAAGATGGCTCAATCAAAGCTTATGTAGTTCACTGCTCTCATTTGACTGCTGATGACCAGGGACGTTAAATCGTATACCAAGATCACAGAAGTAGAATGGGAATAAATCCAGGTCTAAAATCCAGTTCACTTCAGGTCTTTCTTTCTTATTGCACATTGCCTATTTAATGATATGCATCTATCAAAGCAGTTTGTAACCTGATTCCTATTTTTTCCATCGACTTAAGTTACATTACAGGTATCACCAGTCACAAGTAAATAACCTTTTAGTGAGTTGACTTGAGTATTTGATGGAAAAGGAGGTGCTCCTACTATATCTGTTAATCTCTTAACTGCGTGCTTGAAAATACCATAATTTTGTCTCTGTTTATGAGGGCATCAAATTGGGCTAATACAGCTGGATTATAAAATAATGCTTAACTAATTGGTATAGCCATATACAATATATTCTACTCTAACTTGAATGTTCTTTAGGCATAAGTTTAGGTTGATGCAAAAAATAGCTCCTTATTTTATTAAGTCTGTATGCCAAATTTATTAATAACTCATACTATTTTGTGGCTTGCATAATAAAGGCTGAATAAAGAGGTCATGAGAGTTGATGAGTTTCCAGAAGTTATTACCTTACAAAGAAGCTCGGGAGAAGGTGTTGAGAGAAATCCTTAACTATCAAATATATTAATAGCATTCAAGGACAGAGGCAGGGACTTCTCTAGTGAGTTCTGGTTCTCAGTCTGAAATTGCTTATGCTCCATTTCTTACTAGTATAAATCTTGGAACTATGATTGCTAGACATTAACCAAAGATCACACACATAATGATGATTCTTTTCCAATCGAAGACATGATTGGTGCCTACCATCACAGAAACCGAATAGTAATGTATAACAAGAAAAAACAATTAAACACTGTCAAGAGGTTGACTATGGAATCCGTATGTCTGGGATGATAAAGTTGTTAGTTTGGATTCTAATAGTTTAGAGTTTGTGTCAATTTTATTTGTATTAACCTTGTGCAAACCTTAAGAAAATTTAAGCAATAATTTAGTATAGAAATATTGAGGGGAGTATATATTTATCTGATCTGGGTGGCAGAATGTTTAAGAACATAAGGTGCACTCAGACAGGAGTTCATAAACATTTTGAGGTCAGGACCCTATGAGAATTTGATGGAATTTGTGGATTTATCTCCCCACAAAACCTACATACAATGGCAGACACATACAGGGATTATCTGCTTAGTACCTCCCTTCTGGGAACTGCCTTTCCATCCACTTGGTTGTCTATGAGCCCCAATCCTGGTACAACACGAACCCATCCATGTCTGCATTTGATTGGTTAGCAGGTGACTACCTGACCCAACTCAAGCCAATCAGAGTCTGAACCTAAGACTTTAGAACTGGAAAGGAGAAAGACAGCCAGTCTCTCTTCAAGATGCTTGAAAAAGTAAGACATAATGCTCAGAAGCACTTGTTAGTGTAGGGGATGAAAAATATCTTTTCCTCATGCATCATCAGGTTAATGGCTGAGTCCTCTATAACAAAAGACAGATGCACAAGAAAAAAAGCATATAAATTTGTAAAATATAAGCTTTATGTGACATAGGAGCCTTCATAAGGAAATTAAAACACGAAGAAACAGGTAAAATTGTATACTTTTTCTGCTAGGTTTGACAGAGAAGTGGATAGTCTTAGAGAAGTATGATTGGATTAAAAAGTATGATCTAATGGTAATAAACTGGAGGGGAATTTAGCAAGACCTGTTTGTTCAGATTCTTCATCTTCAGAGATAATGATATTGACTATGGTTTGAATGTGTCCCCCAAAGTTCCTGTGTTGGAAACTTAATCCCCAATGCAATCGTGTTGAGAGGTGGGGCCTTTAAGAGGTGATTAGGTCTGAGGTTTCTGTCACTGTGAATGGATTAATGTTGCTATCATGAGAGCGGGTTTGTTATTTTGAGAGTGAGTTTTTTACAAAAGCAAGTTTGGCCCTTTTTTGCTTTCTTTTTGTTGTGCTCTCTTGCCCTTCCGCCTTCTGCCATGGGATGATACAGTAAGAAGACCCTTGTCAGATGCTGGCACCACGCTCTTGGACGTCGCAGCCACTGGAACTGTGAGAAATAAATTTATTTTCTTTATACATTACCCAGTATGTGGCATTCTGTTATAGCAACACAAAACAGACTAAGACAATGTTCCTTTTTTTTTTACGTTTTATGAGATGGAGTTTCACTGTGTCACCCAGGCTGGAGTGCAGTGGCCCAATCTTGGCTCATTGCCACCTCTGCCCCCTGGGCTCAAGCGATTCTCCTGCCTCAGCCTCCCAGAGTAGCTGGGATTACAGGCGCCCACCACCACACCTGGTTAATTTTTGTGTTTTTAGTGGAGACGGGGTTTCACCATGTTGGCCCGGTTGGTCTCAAACTCCTGACCTCAAGTGACCCGCCCCCGCCTCGGCCTCCCAAAGTGCTGGGATTACAGGCATGAGCCACCGCACCTAGCCTGACAATGTTCCTTATAGATACAAGGAGGGCACTTCTTCAATGAGGATCTTATGACTTGCTTCAGGGGAAGGTTAGAGAATCCTTCCTAGGTTTTATGACCTGATTTAGGAGATAGGGGTGAGGGGAAGGTCAGAGAGTAAACTTCCTGCTTCTGTGGTTTTCTCAAATGCTAAAGTCCCATGTTTTGGGGTAGTGTGTCCTGAACCCCATCATTAGCCATGTTTCCCATCACATGGAGGAAGTCAGTTTGCAACAAGGAAGAAAAATAAAGCCAAGGAGTGTAAAGAAGTATGAGAGAATCCACTTCATAAGAGAATCTTGGTGTATCTTTTATTCTAGTAGTTTCTAAGGCTCAGCAAATCACATATCTGATTTTAGATTTTGTCAGAAATCTTTATCCTAACTTTCCTTTTTCTGCTCGAACAAGTTTGAGTATTTCTCACTTGCAACAGAAAGGGTACTACCTAATACACACAGATGTACATGAAACTGTCCTTGCAATATCAGGGGATTCACTAGGAGCTAAGAAGTCCTCTGTGCATTAGTGTAATTACTCATGATCAAATGGATTTTGCTAATTAGACATGAATCTCCTATTAAATGAAGTAAGTTCTACATGTCTCCCATTTATAAAAAGTCTGTTAGCAGGTTAGATTATTGTATATGTGTATGTAACAAACTCTGTTTCATTAGCAGGGTCCTATAATTCAGACTTTCCCCTATTTCAGACTTCTCCATCTGTATTTACTAAGATTGTTTTAAAAAGTTTTAAGTGCTTTTAACATTAGTATATTGATTTTCCTTTTGAATATAAAATGAGAAAGAAAAGAAACAATAGCACAGCAGTTTATTTCCTCTTGCTCTGGAAAGCAATCAGGTCCAAGCAAACCATAAAATAAAATTTATAGGTGTTCAGTTTGTGAACCAGAATGAAACTTTTATTAATTTACAGAAGGGTGTAGACTTTTCTAGTGATTTGAACCACAGTCTTTCCTCCAAGGTACTACCTTTCTGGTACACCTGGAAGCCATCTTATTTATCAGAAGGTCATGCTGATGAGGATGGAATTACAGAGAGAGGAAATCAGATGATGATAAGCAATATAGTATCCAGGTTTTGCTAGATACTAATGAACTACTCTTCTCAAAAACAAAATTGTAGTCGGTGGGAAAGTTATAAATACCTTTTCATTGCACTGACAATTTTTTCTTGGCAGCTGTTCTGCTGGATGGGTCCTGTATATCTTCTTGAATTTTATTAGTTTTCATCAGAAACATTGCCTTCTTTCTGACTTTTGCCTGATTCTCCCAGTTCTTGGCTTCTGCCTTTACCTCCTGGGCTTGTAGTTCTTTATTACTTCTCAGGTTCAGGAATTTTGATCAGGAGAAGGTCCACAGAAAGTTGGCTACTGAGAGCAATTCCACTTCCCATAATAAGAATAAATTTAATAAAACAACCAAAAAGATGGAACAATAACTTATGCAAATTGTAGGGTCACAGCCTGAGAATAAGCTTATAACCTAACTCTGAAAGAAGAAACTTGGCTACTGGAGGATGGAGTAATTTTTCTCCAGCCCAGTCTGCTCCCATTTCATTTATATGGGTCCTCCCCTTTTATAAATAGGTGGCTGTAATAGAGCCTCTGTGCTGAGAGATACTATGTTTGCAATAGAATAGGAGCTACATACAGTATTTTGTCGAATAAATTATCTTAAAATCTGTAGGCTCCCCATATTTCCTGCTTTAAAATATTCATGCTTCCTTTCTTACTGTCCTCTTGATCTCATAAATTCTATTATGTTTCCAAAAGAGATTACTTATAGGCTTTAGACATATACATGGGTCATGACATTTGTAGCCAGGATTTGACGTTTAGATGAATTCATATTGAAAACATGTCTTTCAAAATTAGCATAGA
This sequence comes from Theropithecus gelada, assembly GCF_003255815.1. Lineage (NCBI taxonomy): Eukaryota > Metazoa > Chordata > Mammalia > Primates > Cercopithecidae > Theropithecus > Theropithecus gelada. The sequence continues at coordinate 42,024,112 of NC_037689.1, forward strand.
ACCCAAGGAAATATAGTCAAAGAAATGTGGTTATGCACACATTTCAAGGTTTTACTTCAGGCATTAAGTAGGAATTGGCTTTGGATGTGTAAAATCACAAATAACTGCAGCAGAGTTCTTACAAGTAAGCTATCTTAGAATTGGATCCTCCAGCCCCAGTCAAATCTTCAGATGTCGGCAGCTGTGGCTGACATTTTGACATTAACCTCAAGTGAGACCAAGGGCCAGAAACTCCCAACTAAACTACTAAAAAAATTCTGATCTGCAGATACCGTGAGATAATAAATGTTTATTGTTGCTTTAAGTTGCTAAATGTGAGGTAGCTTGTTATATAATAATAGATAACTGATGAAACCTGTAAGGTACTATGTAATCTTGTTCAAGGATATTTCTCTGATTCCACCTTCTACTACTGTTCCCATTGCCCACTAACACCAGCCATGGTGATAGCTTTAATATTAAAAAAAAATTCCATGAGATACATAACAGAAAGATATCAAGAAAGATTCAGAACTGCCATGAAAGGACTATACATTTGAATTGAAGGTCGTAAAACAAGACCTGACCAAATGGAAAGACACTTCAAATATTAGAGAAACAGACAACATAAAAAACTTGATTCTCAGCTGGGCAGAGTGGCTTATGCCTCTAATCCCAGCACTTTGGGAGGCCAAGGCAGGAGGATGACTTGAGGCCAGGAGTTTAAGACCAGGTTGGGCAACATAGTGAGACCCTATCTGTAGAAAACTAAAAAGTTAGCTAGGTGTGGTAGTGCACACCTGTAGTCTCAGGTACTCAGGAGGCTGAAGCAGGAGGATCGCTTGAGTCCAGGAGGTTGAGGCTGCAGTGAGCTATGATCACACCTCTGCCCTCCAGCCTGGGTGACAGAGTGAGACTCTGTCTCTAAAAGAACCAAAAACCTTGATTCTCTTCAAATTAATATACAAATTCAATTAATTCGAGCTAGAACCCTAATAGGCGATTTTTTTGTATGTCTTTAAAAAATACTGAATACAATATTCTTTTTTCTTGAGTAGAACAATGTCTGAGAAAAGTCAACGTTTTAGAAAATATTAGAATATAAGGAGCAATATGTTTTACCAGATAAGTGAACATATTATAAGACCCAGTCAATATGGTAAGTAATTAAGAATAGACAAATAGTTCAATGGAACAAAATAGAGAGTCCAGGAAAAGATTTCAACGCATACAAGAATTTAATACATGACAAGTAATTGTGGGAAGGACAGGGCATTGTGGGAAAGAATGGAGAATTGTTGGAGAGAGCAGAGAATTGGAGGAGCAACAAGGAATTATGTGAAAGACAGGGAATTTTAAGAAAGCAGAAGAGGGAGGTAATTCTGGGGGAAGTAGGGAATTGAGGGAGACAACATAGAAATGTGGGAGAGACAAGAAATTGTAGGAGAAAACAAAAAATTGTGGAAGAGCATAGAGAATTGTGTGAGACAGTGAGAACTGGGTGAAAGATATAGAATTGTGTAAGACTGGGAATTGTATGAGAGACAGTTAATGGGGGGGGGAGAGAGAGAGAGAGAGAGAGAGAATTGTGTGAGAGACAGGAAATTATGATAGAAACAGAATTGTAATAGAGACAGCGAATTGTAGGAGAGAATGGAGAATTTGGCCACAACAGGAAATTGTGAGACAGAACTGTGTGAGACAAGGAGTCAAGAAAGAAATCAGAGAATAGTATGAGAGACAAGGAATTGTGGGAGAAAACAGAATCGTAGCAGTGGATGGACAATTGTGGGGGAAATTGGATAATTGTGAGAGAGATAATGAATTGTGGGAGAACTGTGGGAGAGACAAGGAATTGCATGAGTGACAAGAATTTGTGTGAATGACTGGGAATTGAAGGAGAGTGGAGAATTGTGGGAGACAAATAATTGTGGGACAAAATGGAGAATTATAGAAGAAATAGGGAATTGTGGGAGAGAATGGAGAATTGTGGCAGAGAATAGGGAATTGTGAGAAAAATGGAATTGTGGGAGAAACAGGAATGGGGGAGAAAATGGAGAACTGTGGGAGAGGTGGGGAACTGTGGGAGAGAATGGAAGAATTAGAAGGGAGAAATGTGGGTGAAAGATGGACTTAATATTAAATACCTAGGGCATGCAGAAGTGTCCTGTGCATCTGGAAGAAAATAAAATTGGACCTTATACACTGTAGTCAAAAATAAATAAATTTAAGCTGGATTAAATAAGTAAAAATCAGAACATCCCATTAGAAAATCTAGGAAACTATATATAGAAGCTGGAGTGGGTTGGACGTTATTAACCAGAGCTGGGCTGAGGTATATTTGACTTTATAGAAATATAAAAATGCCCACAAAGTTAATGGACAAACAACACATTTGGAAAAACATTAGCAACAGCAGACAAACACAATAATATCTTTAATGAAAGGAACTTTTTAACTCAATATAAAAATGTGCAAAGGATTTAAAGAGGCAGTTATTTGAAAACTCACTTTCGAAAGTAATTTATTAACTTAATTTTTTGAAGGGACACATGTTTTACTAAACAATTGAAAAACATTAAAAATCTAAATCAGCTTACTCTTTATAAGCTTCAACAATATCCTTTGTAGAATAGGCAATTTGAAGATAAATATAAAAATCATTGCAGTTACGTGTCCTAAGCTTTCAACATTTCTATTTTATACATACAATTTCTCTGCAAATAGAAAAATGGGCCAAAGAGCAAATCCAGATGGTCAACAACACTAGAAAAGATACTCTTAGCAAAGGGAAACACAAATTAAAGTAACAATAATATTTTGCCCATGAAACAGGTACAAAATTTGAAAGGATCCATAACAATTATTGTTGGTTGAATGCAGGGAAAAGGGCACTCTCATTTATTGCTAGAGGAAATTTGATCTGCTACAGTAAATTTGATCTGCTACAGCTTTTTGCAAGACAATCTGGCAACATCTATTAAAACTAAAAATACACATACCACTGGACCGAGTCATCCCTTTTCAGGGTATCCAACTCTTAGAAATTAAAAACAACAATTGTGAACACACACACACACACACAACTTATAGTGGTAGAAGACGGTTACCAAAGTCAATGCCCATCAATAGGAAATGGTTGAATAAATTATGGTATATCCATCCAATGGAGTATTGTTCAGTCAGCTAAAAAATGAATGAGAGGTATACTAGTGTACTTGAAAACTTCCAAATGGTATTTTAGAGTGAGAAAAGCAAGATGCAGAAAACGTGTATAATATAATCTCATCATTCTAAAGCAATGACCAAAATAACCCCTTATTTGTGTATGAGCATGTATGCATATGTGTGTGTTATGTATAAAATTATATGAGCTTCAAGAATATATGTATGGAGAGACTATATTGCTATCATGGATTATTTGAAAGGGAGATATGTGCAGGAGGTGGGGCAAGCTTCAGAAGGGGAGAGGGAAGCCAACCTGAACAGAAAAAAGAAGGAAAAAAGACTGCACCGAAAATCCAAATGTGTATAATATGATAACAGTTATGCATTTTTGTAAAATCATGTTTATGGGTAGAAATGTAAAAAGAAAAAAGTTTTAAATGTAAAGATTCACTTTTTAAAAATAGGAAATTTTTTTTTTTTTTGAGACGGACTCTCGCTCTGTCGCCCAGGCTGGAGTGCAGTGGCCGGATCTCAGCTCACTGCAAGCTCCGCCTCCCAGGTTTACGCCATTCTCCTGCCTCAGCCTCCCGAGTAGCTGGGAGTACAGGCGCCCGCCACCTCGCCCAGCTAGTTTTTTGTATTTTTTAGTAGAGACGGGGTTTCACCGTGTTAGCCAGGATGGTCTCGATCTCCTGACCTCGCGATCCGCCCGTCTCGGCCTCCCAAAGTGCTGGGATTACAGGCTTGAGCCACCGCGCCCGACCTAACAATAGGAAATTAAGTGTTCTGATCTCAGGGCATAATTTAAAAACATTTTTATAAGGTGAATTCCTGCCATGAAATTCTTTTCATTTTTTCTTCTTTCCGTTTTCTTCTTTTACTACAAGTCAAAGAACCAGAAAAAGGGGTAATGCAGAAGTTCTGATTGAGCTCTGTTTATCATACATTTTCCCTAAGGAAAGAGAATGACATTTGCCAATGCGCCCTGAAATTTTCCACGGAGATGCCCTTTATCAGAGAACAGTAAATTCGTATTTTGCATTCTGCTCTTTTATATATCCGTGTTTGTGTTTTAAATAATATAAAAATATTATATAATGTTTGTGATATTATAAAATATAACACATTTTATAATATATAACATATTTCATAATATATCTTATATTAAAATATAATAAAATATATTAAATATAAATATTAAAATATTTAAATATATTATAATTATAATATAATAAATGTTACATTAAAAATAAATATTAAATTTATAAAATATAATAAAATTATTGCAAAAATGTGTATTATATATTATATATTATATATTTTATTATAAATATATAATATAAAAATATATATTATATATTTTATTATAATATAAAATATAAAAATATGTATTATGTATTGTATTATAAATATATAATATAAAATATATATTATGTATTTTATTATAATATATAATATAAAAATATATATTATATATTTTATTATAATATATAATATAAAATATATAATATATTTTATTATAAAATATATTTTTATAATAAAATATAAAAATATTTAAATTACTTAGTCAAATTATTTAATGTCCCATTTGACACTATATTGGTCAGGGTCTTGCCTGGAAACAGATGGCCCATTCAAACTGGGTAACCGAGGAGGGTTTAATAGAGGGACTATTTACAAAAGTATCTGCAGGGGTTAGGGAAACCAGGAAGGGCTAGTGCAGTACCCTGGGATAAGTAATGTTGAGGAGCTATTACCACCTCTAGGCCTGGAGGAGGAGCAAAAGGAGAGAGTGGCTATCGTGACTCAGCTATCTGTAGAGGGCTGTCTGACAATAGCTGTGGCCTTCCATGGTGGGACATGCAGCCAACCTGTAGAGATCCTGTGGAGACAGAGCTGGAAGAATCAATACTTCAACCTTTTGTTCCTTGCACCCTCTGATCTCCCATTGGTGCCCCTCGTTCTTCAAACCTAACTGGGAGCCAGAAGACAAGGGAGCCCACTGATGCACTGCATACAGTTCAGCCTCCAGGAGCACAGAACCAGGTAGAGAGGGGTAGAGAGTGGATCTGGAGTGGGGTAAAGATGTTCATCACTCTCTTCTACAACCAATTTCTTCAGAAAGTTTGATGGTTGATGAAGATGGACCATAATATTTAATCCATGGCTTAACTTAACCCACAGAAGTTGGTCTTATACTGATGGTAATCTATATTTGAAAAGCTTAGCATGAAGCCACATGACACTCAGTATTATATGACTTAATTACTTAAGTAATTAGATGCTACCCGAAACAGAGAAGAAAAGGTCCTGAGTTTAGGACAAGTAAACTCTGCTAGGGGTTGGGAATGACAACAGGGAAAGAAAAGCTTAAGTTTTCTTGAGGAGGAAGGAAAAGTTCAGGGCATAGGGGATGAGATTCAGGATACAAATCTCATATAACAAGTTTGCCTAAAGTTGGTATGTTCAGATGTATGTACTGTACTTGTGGGCTAAAGATCATTTGTCCAGGAGTTAGAACACCAGGGTTCTGTAGGTATATACATAAGAGTGGAAGCATGAAATTATTTTAAAAAAATTTAAAAAGAAAAAAAAGAACACCTGGGTTCTGGATCCTTGTTACTCCTTAGTTCTCTGACTTTGGTAAATCATTTTTTCTCCCTGGGCTTGTTTCATCCTCTGTATAAGAAGAGGTTAGGTTTCTATTCAGTTATGCATTGTGTGATGTTATTATTTCACGCAATTGGAAATCTTAAAAATGACTTAATGAAAACCTTAAAGCTAAGTTAGAAAACAGTTCAGAATATTCAGAACAAGAGTCAAAGGAAAATGATCATTTCAAACAACTTCTAATTTTCCCTTTAGGGTACCTTCACCATGCAATTCAGCAGGCCACCACAGACAATAAATATCCCTGTTCAATAAACACCAAGTTGAAAGTATAATATTCTTAAAGAACACTATCATTGGGTAATGACAATGGAGTATTTTAGGAAGAGGCAATTAAAAGCAGAGGATAATCTGGTTTCAGTATATTGTATTAAAGCTGAAAACCACTGAATAATCTACATCTTCTTGTAGTTTCACAGAGAAATCTCAGAAGAACAAAACTGGTAAAAATGTAAAAGGAGTGGAAAAAATTCCTTCTCTCTCATGCCATCACTCATTCATTCTCTCTCATTCTCATGATTGGAGAAAAAATATTGATACCTATAGAGATATTTTAGTGACCGTACTTGCTATCCATAGTATCTCTTATTTTTAGAGTAACATTGATTTACGTCTGCTTGATTAATTCACATCAACAATAAAAAATAGGAGAGGGTCCCTCAAAACAGGAAGAGGTGGAAGAAACTTATAATTTGTCAAGATATGAGTATCTTTATTTTAGATATATAAAGCTTGAAATACAGAATAACATCTAGAATCCCGGAAGGCCAATATTCCATGATAGTCCATGATGTATGGAGGAAGGCATTCTATGATAGAATATGGCATGGCCCATTACTCAGTCTTTCTTCTTTGCTAACTTGTCTCTCATCTGTAAGGTTCCACACACTCTCTTCAATAATCCAGGTAAACTCTGAAAAAGCACTTTAACCTATTCTCCTTTTATGACTCCCCTCCCAACACAGAAGCCTAGAAGTATCAAGAACCCAAAAGCAACCTATTGGCTTGCACTGAATGCCTGTGCCCCTGGGAACACACCACAGATAGTTGAGGAATCACCATCATTATTCCCCAGGACTAGTTTCCCTCCCTCGAGTATGATTTACATTTTATTTGTAAGTTATGTGTATAAAAAAGTCCTAGTGGATTCCCATGTTGTTAGAAATGATTCTTTTTCTTTGGCTGTTATTTAAAAATGAGAATTACAAGAGAATCTCCCAGGACTCTATTGTTGCTTAATAAAACACATTTAGCGGTATAGCTGTCCCTTGACTGGAGCTCAACCGGAGCTCAAACAGCACAATGTGGGAAGCGTGAATTATTACATCATCCTTCACTCCATTTGTGCTTTTTTACTTAATAATGCTCTTTTACCTAAAGTGTAAGTGGGCCACCCAAGAAGTGATTACAGTCTCATGCTTAATAGGTGGCACATTCACTTGCTGCTGCTTCTGCAAAAGTTGTTCCGTGATCAATGCATTTAATTTTTATTCCAATACTCTTTCATTATTTCTGTTAACAAATTTTGGCACCAAATAAAGGAACACATACATAAATGAAATAATAAACAGCTTGTTCTTGGAGAAAATTGTGTGTTAGTAGAGACATGTTACTATTGATAATTCAACTAAAGCGTTTATAACTTATCATCATTCCTTATTAGAAAGTACTGTGACATTTAACTGTATCAGTTTAGTCCTCCTACCCCCAAAGGATTCCTTAAGATAAACAAGCATGTGTGTTTGAAAAATAAAATAAAAGAACAGTAGATTTGCTGAGAAAAATACATCCAAAGTCAATCTATGGGGATGCTGGAATGTTCTCTATTTAGTTTTGTTTATTTTCTACTCATATTTCTATGCAAGAATGTGGAGTAATAATTAAGGCATTTCTAAGGAAATGAGCATAATTATTGATTTGCAGTGTTATTTATGGAGAAACCACTAGCAAGATGCATTTACGCCTAGGGTTTATTTTCGTCTTGATTAGGAAGTAACCACATGAATTGAGTGCTATCACAAATGGATTATGTACCTCGTTTGTTTACTGAAACTCTGGGTTCTTTGTGGGCATGGACCTGAAGGGATGGTAAGGCCCCTCCTCATATTTTCTCTAAGTTCAGAGATTTAATACCAGTTTTAAGGAGTTTGTTTTCTCATCTGCAAGAATTGAGCCTCTGGGCTCTAATGCTTTCATGTTTATCCTTGGAAAAGCAATATGTCTGTATTATGAGGTAATTTTAGTAAGACATTTATTACTTACAATCTTTAAAATATTTTTGTATTTTCATTCGAGTTTATAGTGATTTTCTCTTGCAACTTGATCCAGACCCTGGAATTCATGTGAAATGGCTTAAATTTTCTGTATTTTTGAGATTAAAAACAAACAAATGCACAGACTAGTAAGACATATGTAATAGGTGGAGTACATGTGACATTAAAACTACAGGATTATAATGGCTCTACCGTGACCACTTTGACTTATTTAGGACACTTATTAAAGGTCAGAGAAATGCTGCTTTTAGGTGTCAATGGAACCAACGGTAATTTGAAATTCAAAAGGTTATCATGCCCTCTCTGCAGCAAATTTGGCTTTTTCTCCCTTCTCCCTACCCTGTCCTCACTCTCAATTGTAAAAACAATATTATAACATCTAAGAGTGTTCAGAGAAAAAACTTCAAATTCCTAATATCACTACTATCATTTCTGTTCGTCGGCTTTTACTCTTTGCCCATACACATTATGTTTTTAAACACAGCAATCATACAATATTGTATTCTTAAACATATTCAACCTGTATATTGTATTTAATATATGATATTGTATTCTTTTTAAATGTTTATTTTACTTTTTAAATCAAGAAATAAAATTGTATATATTTGTCAAGTACAACATGACATTTTGAAATCTATGTATTTGTGGAATGGTTAAATTGAGCTAATCAACATATGCATTATCTCACATAAGTATCGTTTTTGTGGTGAGAGTACTTAAAGTGTAAACTCGTAACATTTTTCAAGCCTACAATATGTTGTTATTAACCATAGTCACCATGTTACACAATAGATCTCTTGAACTTATTCCTCCTATGTAACTGCAATTTATATTTTGCTAGTTATTCTTAACTCTCTTTTGAAAAGAGATCTAGAATTTTCTTTTTCTTTTTTTTTTTTTTTTTTTTTTTGTTTTTTGAGATGGAGTCTCCCTCTGTTGCCTAGGCTGGAGTGCAGTGGCGCGATCACTACAATATTCACCTCCTGGGTTCAAGCGATTCTCCTGTCTCAGCCTCCTGAGTAGCTGGAATTACAGGCACGTGCCACCACGACCGGCTAATTTTTTGTATTTTCAGTAGAGATGGGGTTTCACCGTGTTAACCAGGATGGTCTCCATCTCCTGACCTCGTGATCCACCCACCTCGGCTTCCCAAAGTGCTGGGATTACAGGCGTGAGCTACCGCACCCCGCCGAGATCTGACATTTTCTATAGGGATATTCTAGCTGGAAGAAGTGAGAGAGAGAGAGAGAGAGAGAGAGAGAGAGAGACATGTGTTGATTGTGTGAGTTTCAGGCTTTTCAAAAGTGATGTAACATTTACCTTAGATTTTCTTAACCAGAAATTTGAACCCAACCATCTTGGCTTGGAAAAGGGTATGAAATGTAATTAAACTAAAATTTGTGAATGAAAGTAGAGCAGCATTTTCTTTCTGCCAGATTGCTAATTAAATGCCACGGAAGACTTGCATATTTAATTTTAGCCATGTAAAGAATGTGCAATAGTTGGTAGGCAAGAGTTTTGGCCAGGAAAGAAATGATTATATTTTTAGATCATTTTGCTACCCCTGTTAATTTATTATCCTGTGATGTAGCTCAAGTGTAGAAATGGAAACGCTCCTTGATTTGATCCAGAGTTAGGGTTTTGCCAGGCGAAAGGGCAAAGTACTTGAGAGTATCAGCAGAAGAATGGTTGAAGTGATGGGCTGTGAGTTCTAGGCAGAAAGGGCAGGAGATGGAGGCAGATGAAGGTTGATAGATGAAGACAAAGTAGGGGATGTCAAGGGGCCGGAGTTCTCTGTAATAAGAACAGACGGTAGTGGTAAAAATAGAGCAAGAGAGCTGGAAGACTGGGGGTTGTGTTCAGCAGGTTTATTAAATTTGAAATAAAATCTGAAATGCAAGTGAGTTGGCCTATTTAAAACGTTTTTTTTTTTTTGACTTTTATGTTGTGAAACATTGGGAAAAGAACAGAGAATAAGGCATGGGAATAGAAATCCATTCATTAAGTTATTCATGCATTAATGCAATAATTACCTTGCTTAGCCCCTCCTATGTGCCAAATACTATGTTGAGTGAAGGAAATACAGTAGTGAACAAGGCGGAAAATTTTCAGTTGGTTTGACATTTATACTCTAATGAAGGAGTCAGGCACTTAACAAATAAAATATCAAGTTGCAATAAGAAAAAGTAATTATAGCAAGGGCATAGAGGTATGAGGGCTGGGGAGCAAATACGATGGTCAGACAAGTGAAAGGGGGAGAGAGGAAGGGGAACATGAAAGAAATGAGGGAGGAGGCTAAATAGAGATCTGAAGAGAGGGCAAAAGAACAGCAAAGGCCCTGAGAGGGGAATATGCTGGACAGGTCTATCCCTAACATTGGCAAGCTCAGAGTGAGAGTACACATCAAACCCACGTACTCTATGTCTAATTGTGAAAAGTTATAAAATACTATAAAATGCTTTCTGTCATCTTCTTGACATATCAATATTGGCCTGGAAGGCCAGGTACAGATTTAGAGTTCTTGGCCTCCTCAGAGTTCTGCACCAGAACCTGATGGTACAGGGTGAATCAGCCCCTGGCTCCTGGACCCAGCCAGAGGTCAAGCTCCCTTTCTCTTCCCACCCCAGAATCCTCCAAACACCGCGAGGGGTCTTGCACAATGTGGATGGATACCCTGCCTACGTGTCCAAGCTCTGTTTACACAGCCCCAAACAACTGCCCTTTGATGGTTCCTTCAAACTAGAGATGTGCTCATTTGTGACACGGTCTGCTGTTGGGAAGATGGACCAGTGAAGGGGACCATGGTGGCTGTGGAAGCCAGCTCTTGGTCCTCTGGGCAGTATATTCTGGGGTCCTGGTACCTGGATTGTGGTCTAGGTGGGGCACAGGCTCTGGATAGGCATAGTCTTTTGACCCTACTGACTCCTGCCCTATGGGGAAGAATGTGGCTGTGGGGGGTGTCAGAGCAGAATGCATTAAATCACAGGGCTCAGGGAAATAGCCTCTTTTGCTGCTTGCTACCTTTGAGTGTGGCATTTTTGCTTGCTACCTTTGAGGAGGAACAAGGAAGCTATTCCTATATCCTCAGGATTTGAACTGTGATGATGGAGGAGATATGAAGCTTTCGTTCTGTAGAGGGTCTATAAAAAGTAAAGGAAGGAAGAAAAGGAAACCAGAATGTATGGAGCATCTGTGCTGAGCCTGGCTGTGTGAAATACACTTTTGCTTGTGTGATCTAATTTAATCTTCCGAATAACCCCGGGAAGTAGACTTTGTGCGCTCCTGCATAAGGTTAAGAAAATAAACTTAAGGAGGTCACTTCCATGCCCAGAGTCACATAGCCAATGAGCCAGGGAGCACAGGCTTAAACCCAGGGCTCTGGCTATTTCTAAAGCCCATATTCTTTCCACTACAGCACATTGCTTTGAAAGACCTCCTCAAAGAAAGACTTCATTTGTAATGAGAGTAAAGAGCAATATAGAAAGTAAAATCTTACACTGTTCAGACATGAAAATCACAGCAGGGATCCTCATTCCAGGACTGATTCCTGTCTTGAGGTCCCCGGCTCTCCTGGGAGTCCTTGAAAACAGTATGTGAGTTTATGAGCTTAAGGTATTTTTAAAAATCGAGGTAAAATTTATCTAGGGTGAAATGCACAGATCTCAAATATACAATTTGAAGAGGTGTTTTTATTTTTTTGCAAATGCAAACACTCGTGTAACCACTACCCCAATCAAGACAACAGGGGGATTCTAGCCAATAATAATTTAATTGTATATTTAAAAAGAACTAAAAGAGTATAACTGAACTGTTTATAACACAAAGGATAAATGCTTGAGAGGATGGATACTCAATTTTCATGAAGTGATTATTATGCATTGCATGACTGTACCAAAATATCTCATGTACCTCATAAATATATACACCTACTATGTACCCACAGAAACTAAAAATACAGAAAAAATTTAAAAAGATACTTATTTCCTCAAGACATGTCCCTCGCTCCAGAAATTTCCCTGTGCCTCTTTCTAGGCAATCTCCCCACACAACAGGCAAACACTGCTCTGATTTCTAATATCATGGATTTGTTTGACCTGGTTTAGAACTTCTTGTAAACAGAATCACACAGTATGTATTCTTTCTTTTGTATCTGACTTTTTGCTCAGCATGTTTTTCAGGATTTATCCATATTATTGGATAAAAGGTGTTCTCTCCTTTTTAGAGCTAAGTAGTATTTCAGTGAATGAATACATCACAATTTGTTTATTTTTTCACCTATTGATAGGCATTTGGGCTCTTTTCTATTTTTGGCTTATAAATAAGGCTGACATAAACGTTCTTGTACATGTTTTTTTATGAATATGTGTATTCATTTATTTTCGGCATGTATCTATGAAGGGAATTGCTGTGTTGTATGGTAGGGATAGGTTTAATTTTTTAAGTAACTGCTAAAGGTTTCCAAAGTTGTAATAGCATTTTACACTCCTACCAGCAATGTATAAGAGTTTCAGTTGATAAGCTTCTTTAAATTTAAAATATTTAATTTTGAAATATTTCCATCATAAAAAGAAAGGATAATATTAATAACTGTTGGGCATGTATCTATCACTCAGATTTAACTGGTTAATGATTTCCTGTATTTGTGTCAGGTCTTAATAAGTGAAATATTACAGATATACTCGAAGGCTGTCTCCCCCATCTTCATCCTTTTCCTCCTCCCTGGAAGTTACCATCATTCTGAAGTTGCTGTGTATCATTACCATGTCTATTTTTATTTTTATTTTTATTTGAGATGGGGGTCTTGCTCTGTTGCCCAGGCTGGAGTGCAGTGGCACAATTAGAGCTCACTGCAGCCTCAACCTACTGGGCTCAAGTGATCCTGCTGCCTCAGCCTCTCAAGTAGCTAGGACTACAGATTTGCACCAATGTACCTGGCTAATTTTTTTATTACTTAAAAATTTTTTTTGTAGCAATTGGGGTCTCCTATGTTGCCCAGGCTGGTCTTGAACTCCTACCCTCAAGTGGTTCTCCTGCCTCAGCCTCCCAAAGTGCTGGGATTACAGTCGTGAGCCACTGTGCCCACCTATTTTTAGATATATGACATAGTATATGAACCATTTTCAATATTTCAACAATTCTAACAAAGATGATGTATTTTCTGTGACACATCTGGGCATAGTATTTGAAATAGCAGCCATCTTAATAAAAAAGTCAATTTAATACTTTAAACATTTTTATTTCCTGCTTATTGTTATTTATTGATTCTAATGTATATTAATTAGGTTGTTTACCCAAAATTTATAGAAAATGGGGAATATTAATTTTTATTTTAAAAGGTAGATTATGTGGCAGCTGAAAATCTTTCAAAGCTTGGAATCCTTCAAGGGAAAGCAATGAAGAAGTTCTTGGCAGTTGTATTCGTGGGAACTGTAGAGCTAATACAACCCTCTTGTATTATGGATAAGAAAAAACCGAGTCACATACCAGTTGTGACTTGCTAGGTTTTACAGTTAAAGAATGCCAGCTCAGGACCAGAACCAGGCCTTCTGATGTCCATTCTAGAATTCTCTTGATCACCCCATGCAGCTTCCATGCCCCTGAAGGCGATCAAAGATGGAGAAGGAAGAAAGGAGAGAAGAAAATGTGATGTGGAGGCGGGAGGAAGGAAAAACTTCATAAAAACACGACGGCAGAAATGTGGTATTTTAAGCAAGACGTTTGCCCTTCATATGAATGATTCTTGGATTTTTGGTGTATATTTTTGGTAGCAGTATGCGGTGAGTCACTAACAAAGAGCTTAAGACAGATGAGTTAACATAAATGGACCAAAATAAGCTGTGGTCTCTAGGCTGAGCAGCTGTTGGACAGACCTGCCAATATTTTATTTCCCAGAGACACTTGCAGTGGATTAAAGTGAGCAGGCGGCAAATGCCTCATTAGAAAATTCCATACCTTTCAGAGTTTCCTGTGCCTGAGATGTGGCTTTCCAGGGGAAAGGGGAAAACTCCTACCTATTTATTGAAGTTCCACTATGTGGAAGAGGGTAGGCAAGAGGGGCTTGTTGGCGGAGGGATAACACAGAACGGCAGAGGAATCAGAAAGTCTTAGGGTTTCAGCCCTAATTGTGCCACTAAGCTATGTAACTCAGGTGGGACCCCTTTAGCCTTCCCTGTGGTTGTTTTTCATCTTCTGAATGATGAGCTTTTATACAATGACCTCCTAGGTCCCTTCCAGTTTAAAAATTTATAGTTCTCAGGCTAGTTGTGATGGCTCATGCTGTAATCCCAGCGCTTTGGGAGGCCGAGGCGGGTAGATCGCTTGAGCTCAGGAGTTCGAGACCAGCCTGGGCAACGTAGTGAGATCCTGTCTCTACAAAAAATACAAAAATTAGCTGGGTGTGGTGGCTCACGCCTGTAGTCCCAGCTACTTGAGATGCTGAGGTGAGAGGATCACTTGAACCCAGGAGGTGGAGGTTACAGGGAGCCAAGATTGAGTCACTGCACTCCAGCCTGGGCAATAGAGTGAGACCCTGTCTCCAAAACAGAAATTATAGTTCTCATTAATTAAGTGCTCACTTTGTGCCAGGCACCTTGCAAAACGCTTTACATACTGATTTTTCCCCTCCATGAAACCTTTGAGGTTGTTTCAACAGTAGTCTCATTTTCAGATAAAGAAACTGAGGCTTAAAGATAGTAAGAAACCTACCTGAAGTCACGTAACGATCAGTGGCAGAGCCTGGACTCAAACCTGAGACTGTCACGGATATTTGGCTTCTTAATCACCATTCTGCATTGCCCTTTCTTTCTAAGCAGGACATTAGGAACTCGTTGCGTTCACATCCCTCTTCCTCTCCACCGTTTTATATGTTTCAAATTGCTATGCTTCAATTGGACTGTAGTGGATTTCCAGGTCCTAATTGGAGTGCCTTGCTGCATCCACATAGTATATACTATGGACTGTGGATGAATGACATTAAAGATAGTAAATCAAGTTCAACACACACACCTCATGCAAGACAGAAATAGTGTTGAGTGGAGCACGGCAAGGCCATTTGATTCACAGGATCTTCGTTGGCTTGAATATTTTGTACATTCTCTCCACTGGACACTCTGTACCCAATGTTCCAACTGATGTCACTGGCAGAGATGTCTTACGAGAAGATACCCTATTTGAAGAGCCGTTTCAATAACCTCCTGTATCCTGATTTAATATGATATGGCCATGGCAACTGCAGTAATAGTGGCAACTCCTTTGTTTCCTTTTGTGAATGACATACAATTTAAGCACCTTTTCGCACAGCCTCTCTTCCAGTGAAGACATCAGATGTAGGGAGAACATCCTTATCTTCAATATAAAATAAAATAAATAAACTCTAAGATTGTGAGTGATGTTATCTAACTTCTGTTCAAGATGGGTCTTTAGTTGGTTACTTAAAATCCTGTCTTTAACGTCTCCTGGGATGTTTATGAGTGAAATAATACTTTCCATACTTCTTTCTTTGATGTCTGCATCTATAGAAATGGAGAACTGAAACAGTATCTAATAATTCAAACCAAAAAGTCAGCGCTGCTTATATTGTATCTATTTGGATGTTTTAAAGTTTAGAAACTTTGAGCCGAAAAGGGAAGGAAATAAACATTCAACCTTCTTGTTTTAAAAAATGTTTTATCTCCTGACCTCGTGATCCTGGCTAACACGGTGAAACCCCGTCTCTACTAAAAAAATACAAAAAACTAGCCGGGCGCGGTGGCGGGCGCTTGTAGTCCCAGCTACTCAGGAGGCTGAGGCAGGAGAATGGCGTGAACCCGGGAGGCGGAGCTTGCAGTGAGCTGAGATCCGGCCACTGCACTCCAGCCTGGGCGGCAGAGCGAGACTCCGTCTCAAAAAAAAAAAAAAAAAAAAATGTTTTATTGAGGTGTGATTGACATACAAAATACACTGAACCATCTAAGTCAAAAAGCAAGTGTTATAGTATGAGAGATTACATTAATGACCTTACTTCTTCACCTCTTCCTTCACCTCTTCCTTTACCAGGTGACCTTGGAATTTCATCCACTGAAGAGGCAGAGTCTATTTTCCTTTCCCTTGAATCTGGGCTGGCCCTGTAACTTGTTTTGGGCAATAGAATGTGGTGGAAGTGATGGTGGACCAGTTCCAGCTCTAGGCCTCAAAAGGCCTTGAGTGTTTTCACTTACTTGTTCTGTGTTTGCCATGAGAACATACCCAGGTTATCCTGCTGGAAGGTGGGACATGAGGAGCAGAGTTGAATCATTCTAGTCAATTGCAGTTGAGGTTATCCTAGATTAGCTGAGCTGCAGATGACTGTAAGATCTATGAGTGAGTCCAATTGAAATCAGAAGCACTGTCCATCTGAGCCCAGCCTAAATTGCCAACCCACAGACTTGTGAACACAACAAATGATTGTTGTTTAAAGACACTGAGTCTTGGGGTGTTTTATTACACAGAATTATGTTGTCACTGATAACTGACACAGAAACTGAGGCTTTAGTTGTCAGGAAAACATCCAGGAAGTACCTAAGGACTGGAAGGACTGCAGGAAGTAGCAAGAATCAAACTGCGATTTAACAGTAATTTGAAGTCTTTGCAAACATCATGGTTATGGATCCCCTACCAATAGTTATGCTGCATGCATGTACTGAGTCTATTATTAGCAAGACTCTGTGCTAGGTAGAATACCTAGTGAATGGGAGTCCAGGAAAAGCAAAAGTAAATGGTGGACCTGATTAAGAGAGGCTGACCGTGGGAATGAACGTGGGCCACATGGCTGATGACATTTATGGTGGTAGAGAATAGTGAATTCAGGGAGCTGGGTGTGGGGCCAAGGGTCAAGGAAAGACCAGTGAAAACAAGATGAAGTTAAAGGCCCAGATAAAGAGGAAGATACTGAATCTCAGTCATGGAAGAAAATGTCTATATTAGATACAGATGTACTAGGAAATTAACATCTCCAACCCCAACCTGCCAGCAGCAATCCTCAACCAATGACCCCTGGTCTCTCGGCTCTTGGGTAGGATAATTCTTCTTCTTCTTCTTTTTTTTTTTTTTTAAAGATAATTTCTATTAAAATATTTATTTATTTGTTTATTCTTTTCTTTTCCTTTCTTTAGAGGTAAAGTCTGAGATTTTAGTGCACCCATCACCCAAGTAGTGTACATTGTACCCAATATGTGGTTTTTTTTAATCCCTCACGCTCCTTCCACCCTCCCCTCTTCTGAGTTTCCAATGTGCATTATACCACTCTGCATGCCTTTGTATACCCATAGCTTCGCTTCCACTTATAAGTGAGAACATGCGGTATTTGGTTTTCCATTCCTGAGTTACTTCACTTCTAATAATGGCCTCCAGCTCCATCCAAGTTGCTGCAAAAGACATTATTTCATTCCTTTTCTGTGGCTGAGTAGTGTTCCATGGTGTACATATACCACATTTAAAAAATCCACCCATTGGTTGATGGGCACTTAGGTTGGTTCCGTATCTTTGCGATTGTGAATTGTGCTGCAATAAACATACATGTGCAGGTGTCTTTCTGATTCAATGACTTGTTTTACTTTGAGTAGATACCCAGTAGTGGAATTGCTGGATCAAATGGAAGACCTACTTTTAGATCTTTAAGAAATTTCTGACCGGGTGCAGTAGCTCATGCCTGCAATCCCAGCACTTTAAGGAGGCCGAGGCCTGTGGATCACCTGAAGTCAGGAGTTTGATACCAGCCTGGTCAACATGGTGAAACCCCATCTCTACTAAAAATACAAAAAATTAGCCGGGCGTGGTGGTGGGTGCCTGTAATCCCAGCTACTCGGGAGGCTGAGGCAGGAGAATCGCTTGAACCTGGGAGGCGGAGGTTGCAGTGAGTTGAGATTGCGCCATTACACTCCAGCCTGGGCAACAAGAGTGAAACTCTGCCTCAAAAAAAAAAAAAAAAAAAAAAAAAAAAAAAAAAAA